>NW_015162018.1:120682-146754 GCF_001447785.1 Gekko japonicus | reverse complement strand
TTGTCCAGGCTCCCCGCAGCCGTGGGGGCATCTGGGCAAGCCAAGAAAAGGTCATTTAAACTGCCTTCCCTTCCCTTCAAGGGGGGCTTGCCCGAGCTCCCCGCAGCCGCAGGCCACCCAGGCAAGCCAAGCCAAGCCAAGGCATGGGGACATGGCCTAATATGCTGATGAACTGTGCTGTCAGGGTGTGGCCTAATATTCTAATGGGTTTCTGCTGTTGTGTGTGGCCTATTATGCTAATGAGTTCTTGCTGTGCTTTTTCTACAAAGAAAGCCCTGGATTCGGCCACCAAGAAAAGCAGGTCTGCAGGAATTTCAGTAGCCAAATTAGTTGTTTCAGGATGAAAAGTGGAGGGCTCAGCAACATCGGCTGCAGTAAAGTTAATTGAGCCACTATCAGGTACTTCAGGTGGAGTATCCATGATTAAACCTTCAGAAAGATTGTCCATGTCTTCACTTAATGGAGAGAAGCAACTTTGAAAAGTGTGGGATGATTCTGGGGCATTTGGAGGGGAAAAGTCATCAATCTTTGTCTAGATTTAGGAAATATGAATTCCTCTGCCTCCCAACCATGTTTATAAGATATCATTTCATCTGTTTCCTCACTCAGAGTCAATGTTATGTTTTACAAACTCCCATCAGCTATTGAAACACTCAGGTTAAATAATTCACAGTTCAGAGAACCATGTTTATAAGATATAATTTCATCTGTTTCCTCACTCAGAGTCAATGCTATGTTTTACAAACTCCCATCAGCTATTGAAACACTCAGGTTAAATAATTCACAGTTCAGAGTAGTTAACTTCGTAGTTGGCTTAGTGTTTCTCGGCTGCTGCTGTTTAGAGCTCTAAGTCAGGGCTCTTTTTGTAGCAGGTACTCATTTGCATATTAAGCGACACACCCCTAATGTAGCCAATCCTCCAAGAGCTTACAGTAGCTCCTGTAAGAAGAGCTCTGTAAACTCTTGGAGGATTGGCTACATTAGGGGTGTGTGGCCTAATATGCAAAGGAGTTCCTGCTACATTGTTTAACAATGCTGACTATCTAATTAAGCAACCGGAGTTTAAAAGACAACAACTCCAAGGTCAAAAGGGAGAGCAAAATAAAACAGCTGTGTTAAAAAGACAAGTTCCTGCTGTCGGGAAATAGGTTAAAAGAGATAAAATAACTTATCGTCTTGGAGTGAAGAAACAAGTGCCTCCCCTCCTCCGATCAGTAACTGGAAGTCGATCCATCACCCAATTTTTCCTTCCTAAATGCAGAACTTTACATTTATCCCCACTGAAATTCACTTTATTTGTTTTAGCCCATTTTCCAGCCTGTCAAGATAATCCTGTATTCTGACTCTTTCTTCTGTTGTATTTGTTACTCCTCCCAATTTAGTATCATTTGCAAATTTAATAAGCATTCCCTCTATTCCTTCATCTAAATCATTTATAAAGATGTTGAACAAAACCGGTCCCAGGACAGATCCTTGAGGCACAGCACTTGCCAGTCCTCTCCAAGAGGATGAGGAACCATTCACAAGCACTGTTTGGGTGTGATCTGTCAACCAGTTACAGATCCACCTAACAATAATAGGATCCAAACCACATTTTACCAATTTGTCAACAAGAACATTGTGTGGAACCTTATCAAAAGCCTTACTGAAATCAAGATAAACTATGTCTACAGCATTCCCCTGATCCAGCAAGGTAGTAACTTTCTCAAAAAAAAAGAGAGAGAGAGAGAGAGAGAGATAAGGTTAGTCTGACATGACTTGTTCTTGAGAAACCCATGTTGGCTCTTAGTAATCACAGCCATTCTTTCTAAATGCTCAAGGACTGTCTGTTTGATAATTTGTCCAAGTTTTACAAACTGGAGAGCCCAGCCCTATACAGAAAAAACATTTTTGGTGTGCATGGACTTCTAGGAGAAGATACCTGAGAAGTTTATCAGAGCACTTTGTTCTAGGGCAAGATTTCCAGGCTAAGAGGCTAGAATTCTAAAACAGAAGGAATTCACAACAAGGTTCAATGGCTCATTTTTGTGCATCTCCCAAAATGAATTGCAGAAAAGTCTGTCTAAGAGGATTTATTGTGGTTTCTTGTTACATTTATACAGGGCTTTTTTTGTAGAAAAAGCCCAGCAGGAACTCATTAGCATAATAGGCCACACCCAACAGCAGAAACGCACTCGCATATTAGGCCACACTTCTGACAGCACAGCTCATTAGCATATTAGGCCACACCACATGCCTTCCCTTGGCTTGCCTGCGCACCCCTCTACGGGGGGAACCACGGCAAAGGTAGCCCTTGGACAGGCCAGGGAAGGCATTTAAATGCCTCCCCAATCCTTCCAGTCCCCCTCCCCTGGCCTGCCCGCCTTGGAGTTGCCGGAGGGGAGGGTCGCTCTCCAGGCCTTCCCTCTGTAGCCACGCACGCAGAGGTTTTGGCTGTAGTGGGCGTGGCCAACTCTGAAGCCAGCCGGAACTCCATTCCTGTGCGTTCCTGCCCAAAAATAGCCCTGCGTCTATAATAACAAAAGAAAGAGTGATGCTGCTGAGGAGTAACCACATATAGTTATTCTGAGTCCCCCCCTCATATGGAGGGGGAAGACTCCTTTCTCAACAAACAGTGCTCCTGGGTTTGTTGCTATGTATTTTCATTAAAAAGTGAAAATAAACCAGTCTTGAGGGACATCTGTAAAATAGATTGGACTGCTTATCTGCATGCTTTACGTATCCTGGTAACAGATCCCTGATAGATTATTGTTCATTCGTAAGGTCTGTTTTTACTTGCTTCCAAAATGATTTGATAAAGAAGTTAAACAGGAAGCATCACCACATTAAAAACACACTTCACTTCCAGAAAGCATTATCTTTTGATCATCTACAAATGGAATTTAAAAAAATGATTTAGCTGCTGAGAGATGATCAAGGGGGATATAACTTTGGGGACCTTGAGAAAAGTGTATCAAATTGATTCTACATATAATAAAGATAATGTGCATTTGCATTTATTCCATAAAGGGAAGCTATGTAGTGTGTGCACAATTCTTTAAACATTTATTCTTCATCATCATTGATCACTACAGATTTTAAGAAGAGGGGAAGTGCCCTTGTTTGTTCAAGACAAACACACTTCTTTCCCATTCGGGAAGCATGCCTGAAGCGTTGTTGCCTGAAACTGCTTTCCTCCAGTCTTCAATTCTTCCTACTGCTTTTGAAGTGCTATAGGGTGCTGTGTAAAATGCCCTGTAGCACTTCCTGCGATGACAGTTCTTTTTGCACCATTTTTCTCTCCACGCACGATCGTCCTCTTTGTGTGTGTGTGTGGAACATTCTATTGGGAGCACTATGGTGCTGAAGCAGGACTACAAATCAGCGCCCTAGCTACCCCATTGTGATTCCTGGACTCTGTTTAGATACACTGACATTTGCTACTGCTGTCACTTGGAACAATGCTCAAAACTTCCCAGTTTTCCCCCCCCCCCCCCCCACGGCTTGAACTCTCTCTGTCTGGGAGATCGTGCGCATGGGGAGGGAACTGGGATTCTTTTAACTATACTGAATAAATTGACAATTTTGAGACCCTCAGTGCTGAATCTTCATTAAGAATGCCAATTTTTTTTAATGCCTCCATTCCATTACTCAGCAGTGGTTTCCCTCATACTTTTACAGAACACTGCAAAAATCAAAATGATCCTTCTACCCCATTTTCTTCACTACAGTGTTATCTCCCAGCTCTGAATGGAGGTGTTGGCATACTATTACCTGTGGAAATAAAGTAAGATAATGAAGTAAAACAAATTCATTTGAAATCACTGTAGCATGGAATAGCTAAGACCTCTCTGGTGACTCCTCATTGACCACGCTTGGCAAATTATCAAGAAAAAACGCTAGCCTGTTAAACTCATTTTGATGATGCTGAATAGAAGCATTGCTAGACAATAAACACAGTCACTGTGTTGTTAATCACACTAATTCAATCCCATCCATGCAAGAATTCCAGAGACGGAGGCAGAATCTGAACAAAAAATGATTTGACCATGAAGCTGTTGGAATGTATTGGCTAAGGTTAATCTAGACAAGATGGGTCCCAGAAAAATGTTTATGTTTTCATGTGCAGAAACTTCAAATGTAAGGGGAAAGAAGTCTTTTGCTTTAGATTGAAATTAGATGAAACTGGAGTACACTTGGAGAAGTCCCCTCCCCCCCAATAGTTCATGCTCTGTGTCGTATCAGGCTTTGAATGTTAGTATTAATAAAACTTATAACGTGTTCCGTGCCATCCCAGGGTGCTTTACAATTTGGAACAGGTATTTAAGAAGCTATATTAGGGGGATTCACATGTACCATTGAAAGGAAGCCATGCAATCAAATAGCACCTCTTACTTTGAGAGAACAGTGATAATACAGTCGTAGGACAAGATTTTTTTAAAAAAATGTTTCTGCCATTTGATACTTATCGGAGAATTTAGGTAGACTATAGAGTGGACTGGAAACTAGACTGTGTTTTCTTGCTGTTACAGAAAATGGCATAATGGCAGGGAAGCAGCAAGCTAATCCTTAACATTAGGATAGCACAATGCTGACCTGAACCAAAGAAATAACTTATCTTTAATAATAATAAAAAACTGGTGCCGATGACAAGCAACCTAGAATTCCTACCTTCCCTACTCTCAGCTTGGGTTAACAACCTCCAGATTGTGGCTGGATCTCCCGCTATTGCAGCTCACCTGGAAAAAATGGCCTTTTTGGAAGGTGGACCCCATGGCATTAGACCCCACTTAAGTTCCTCCTCCAACCCTTCTCAGGCTCCACCCCCAAAACCTCCTAGTATTTCTCAATCAAGAGCTGACAATCCTGATCTCAAACGTTTTGTCATTTACTTGCAAATTCATTACAATTATGTTACTACTGAACATTTGATTTTACCAAATTTATTATCAATTTGATCCCCCCAAATAGTCTCCTCTTAGCTTTAACATTTAACCATAGTTAGAGAAAAATGGTTACAAACATGGTTTGTTGCTAGTCTGAACACATATGCTTTGCTCCTTTCCTCTGTATTCTCATGTAGAGAATCATGTTTTTAAAATAACTCCAGATACCAGTGATGTAGAAATACCAGCAGATGGATTAATCAGAGGCAGGTCTCCCCACTAGCTGAGCCTGTAGAATACCTATAGTATGTGTGTGGGGGGGTGGGGGGGTGTAGGTGTTACTGTCACGTTCCCCCTTTGTTTTGGGGATGGCTCCCCCGGTGGCCATTGTGTTGCCGTTCGTTCACGCCCCATAGGGAGTTGTGTAGCCCCTGAGGCAGGAGTGGTCAAGGAAAAGACGGGGAGGAGAAGGACCTCAGAATGGCAGGGGTCGGGGTTAAGCGCACCCCTAGCGCCCCTCTGCCAAGACGCCGGGACAACCCCCTCTCGCTCCGTATCTCTCTCTTCCTTTCTGCTTCTCTCTCTCTCCTTCAGTCCGCTTCGTGTCATTCCTCCCCCACCTGGACCACCCCTCCTCCCCTTCTCCCAGCCCTGCCCCTCTTCAAAAGGGAAGATGCACAGAGGGCGCCTCCCGGGTATGCGCACGCCGGCGGTGGCCTGGGTGGCCCAGAGGCCATGCTGCCGGTGCCGCTCTGCAGCCTCGGCCCTTCACGGCTCCTCCTGGCCTGCCACCGGGCCCGCTCGCATTACCGTCGCTCTCACGCCGCCGGGCTCACTCTCATCTTCAGGCGCGGCCCGTATCTTGCTCGTGCCTCTTGACGTCTCCTGGAACGGCTGGTCACCGGGTGGTCGCTCTCCTGTCGGGCCCGCCCTCCGCTTGTAAGTCGGGGTGTGGGGGTTGCTCGGGGCTACCTGGGGGTTCCGAGGCCTGCCGTCCTCCACCTGCGACCCCCGGAGCGGGACAGTTACTCCAGTTAACGCTCTCTGATTGCCCTACTATGTATCCCTTTATCTGTGCACCTCACCAGAATACCACCGGGACTACACCCCAGGGTCACCTTTCTACAATCCCACTTTACCTGGGATACCTACAGGAATTTATCATAGGAACAGTCTTGAGTTTAACACTGCAATCCTAACCAGATTTATACCCTTCTAAATCCACAGTGGATTTAGGTATAATCCTGGTTAGGACTGTAGTGAAAAAGTGCCAAGCCTGTAGCTGAAGCAACATGTGAAGTAACCTCGACAAAGGGGAAAAAATGCTTAAATAAACAACTGCTTATTTTACACAATATCTGAGACAACTGAGGTAAAGAATTCATTCTCAAGAAACTCCTTCCTGGCAAGCCAGCCAAACCTTTTGTTTTACAGGTTATTTCATATCAGATCAGCACAACAACACCAGCGGTTACTCAGTAACAACTTTACTGTATTATGCAGTTCCTGGGCAGTACAAGAAGATTTACAATGCAATCCTGAGGCTTGCTGTGGTGATGCCAGGCAACTGCTGGAACAAAAAAGGTGGTACTTATCCGTTTCCTATGGATATTCCACAGGAGGATATGACAACACACACCCCTCTGTAAGGCAAGGCATGCACACCAGAGTCCAAAGCAACCCCAGCAACACCCACTAATCAGACAATAGCAGCCTATGACACCTAGGGTTGATAGGTAATAGAGGGGTCAGTTATGGGGTGATACTAGCTGTCCAGATTTGCAGAGGTCCATGAAGAAGGGATCATGGCATAAACCCAGAGGTTTAGGGGTGGGCCGCCAGCTGGCATCAGGGCAGAGGCACATTGGCTGAGGCCATGTGTTCTGATGGAAATAGACATTGGAAAACAATGCAGACCAATGGGTGGCCTTGGGGGCTGGTCTCAAGTGAGAACAATAGATTACCTGGGCCAATGATGAGTCCCAGGGGTGCGTGGCATCAGGATGGGCAAGGCCTAGATGTGACCAATGAGCTTCCAGAGGGGCAGAATCAGGCTTTAACAATAGAAGCCAGCTGACTTCCGGCGGCGCGGCGCTGTGCCACGGCACGTCCCTAGGGAGCTCCTGGGGAAGCTCCGCTCATGACCGCTCTTTCGGAGCTCCCCCGAGGTTCCAGGTGGCCCCGCTTGGTTCTCCTGTAGGGATACCAAGAGCATGAGGCTTGACCGCCCCCCCGTTTCCCTGGCAAGGACGGGGGGGTGAACCGGTTTGCCCCGAAGTAGGAGCGGCATTGAGAACGGGAACATGGTTGCCGTGTTCCCGCCTAGCAGCGGCCAGCCATAATTTTAAATCTCACTCTTGGTGTTTATCATGAGTTTTATTTTTATTTTCTGCCTCCACACCACCCTGAAGGATATTTAACCTAACTGAAGTGGATTACTGAACACCCCTCCTCTTTTCTCGGCGGCTCCTCTTCCCCTATTGGCAAAAGAAAGTGGCCAGGAAGATTCTCGGGCAACGTGGTGAAAGAGGCTCGGGGTAAGAACAGATGCCTGTTGGACTTACTAATAGAGACTAAAAATAGATAAAAATTACAGAAGATATGCGGAAATGCATTTTGTTTGACTACTTGTGTGTTTGACTGTTTAATTGTAAGCACCTGGAGTAAGTGGGTGTGAAGCTTCAAGAAGATGGAGGCGACCGCTGTTTGCAATGAGGTACGGGACGCAATAGTTCGCGAGCTCAGCTCCAATAAATTTCAAAATTTGTTGCAAGCTGAATTAAATAAAACGTTGGACCAAATGTGGGACTACATTTTCGGGAAATTGAAATGCGCATCGGACAAAGAGAATAATGTAACAGAGCAAACAAAAGATATTTTGGAGAGGAACGAACTACAGCCAGTTAAGCAAGAGAGGGAGCAACAAGGTAGCCTCTCTGTTCTTAAAGAGAAAGACATATCTGAACAGGATTTACAGATCACGACAGAAGGAACTGCAGACAAAGTAGATAAAGCAAGACGGAAACCCGGGCAAGTCAAAAAAGTCTGCTTGCCAAACGCACAGAGTAAGAACGAAGGGAGGAAGGAAAGGAAAAATAAAGTAAAGAAAGGACCAAGGAAAGTGAATGGCTTCCATTTCAAAAAATCGCTGAACTGGAAAATAAAAAAGCTAAAAAAGGATAAGCAATACAAAGATCAGCAGCACATATGTGAAAATGCAGAAAACCTAGGCAGAAAAGAAATACAATATAATTCCAATACAGAGAAATTAAGGGCAGAAGGTTGTCTTAACATATTGGCTCTCACAGGACTTTTATAGCCTGAAAAATAGTGATCTAGGAAAGGACAGACAGAGGATATGGATATAGATATATACACTGAATATGATTTAGTTTTCTTTATTTTTTCTAAAGTTTGTCAATGTAAAGAAATTGAGAGCAGAAAGATGTCCTAATATACTGGTTGCTCACAGGAATTTAAATATGGGTTTTATTTCTATGTGGGCTTGTTTGATTTTTGTAACTTGACAAACAGTGACCAGAAGATATATATACATATAAGTGAATATGATTTAGTTTTCTCTAAAGTTTGGTAAGCATGGAAAAAATGGGTTATTTCTGTTATAATACAGGGTCTTAGAAAGGCTGGTGGTAGAAAGCTATAGTCGTAAATCAGCCCGGTCTTTGTGTAATGGTGAGTCGTAAGAATATTTTGGGGACCCTGAAGCATGGGTGTAAAGGTAACTGAAATAGTTTGTGTGAAACTGAGTCAATATCAGAACGCCATTAATTCCGGTAAAGAGGTATTCGGAATTTTAAAGAAAAATAAGGACTCCAGCAGGATTGGAAGTGTACAGTTCTTTTTGAAATAAGCGGTTAGAAAATAAATATAGACAAGAGAGAATTGTGGGTTAAACCACTGCTAATAGAATGGGGATCAGTTACAAAGTATGCAATCAATTAGGGTGGTGTAGAAGTAAAATTGTTAAATGGAATGGGTTTGGAGGGTGGAGGGTGTTATGTTTGCTGTATGTCTGTGTGTGTTCTCTTAT
The DNA here is from genome assembly GCF_001447785.1 of Gekko japonicus. Lineage (NCBI taxonomy): Eukaryota > Metazoa > Chordata > Lepidosauria > Squamata > Gekkonidae > Gekko > Gekko japonicus. The sequence goes on along the minus strand of NW_015162018.1, from coordinate 137,838 downwards.
ATGTGTTAAAAACTCAATAAAAATAAAAAAACAATAGAAGCCAGCTGTTGGGTGACTGTATTGGGGCTAGCTGAATGGTTTTTATGTCTATTGATGGTTCTGCCAAGGCAGTTGAATAGGTTCCCAGATACAGACAAAAGATGGGAGATGTGTCCTTGATTAGCATCAGGAAGGATCGTTCATAATTTGAATGTTTGATTGGTTTATCTCGGTATCCTGAGGACAAAGAATTGACACATAGACATGGGACCACACAAAAGGGCTGGGTGAAGTATTGAAGACAGGAGGGCTGTTTGTCAGATGGCTTCTGAATAGCCTTTAGAAATGTAGATGTCTTACCTGGCGGGACTGCTATTGTTTCATATGCATACCTCTTCTGGGGGGGGAGACTGGAGGTTTGCTCTGAGGGTTGCCTCGTTGTCACCTGAAAATGGAGACCCTGTTTCCAGAGCTATGACTTGCTCTGTGTTTTCAGGTCTTCCTTGGCCTGAGTTTTGTGGGTCTCTGGTTCAGGTTAGAAAGTGGGGTGCCCCTGCTGTTGAGGCTACCTGAGAATAAAGGCAGCACCTCTGGCAACAAACTGTCAGCAGTGTGTGTGTGTGTTAGCCGCAACACCGGGTCTCCATATTAGATGTTATGGGGAATAACTTAAGAGACCCTGAGTGTGCAAGCTAAGGATTGTACTCCAACTATACTGGAGACAGTAAACTGTTCGGAGCAGTACAGATGACAGACAATGTCTTTTATGAAATATATTAAGAAACTATCCCTAATCCATTGAGCTAATTCAATTAAAAATATCCCACACATGAGGTAGGCAATAAAGGGGTAAATTGATCTTAAGAGATCACAGACAATAGAGGGTGAGGCATTGATAGGGAAATAGCTATCTTCCAAAAAGAAGAGTTCATGGTGAAGAGCAGATGGCTCGGCCAGCAAGCATGCCTGTGAAGTCCCAATAGAGATGGATGATCCAGCCAGTACACATCCCAGAAGACTGAACCAAAGATGGCTGGTTTGGGAGCCTAGTTAAAGGGAAATTGTGCCTTCAGGGTAGTGGGCCACAATACAGAAATGGTCCTGGATGGACCTGGATGGCCAGTAATGTCTCAGAAGAGGCATTAGACAAAAAGACTCCCATTTGGGAAGGGGACCCCATTGTTCGCAAAGCATGGGGCAGTTGTACAGTCTTGGCTTTGTTAATGGCTGGGCTATCACAGGAATGATGCGAGACAATAGACCATGTCCAGGATGGTCCTGACATCTGGGGCAAACTCCATAGGTGCAGGTGTGAGATACAATACAGGAATGTTGGTGTCAGAATGTTGGAATGCAGATACGCTATTGTCTTTTGAGATGCTGAAATCAAGGCATTGTCCTAATATAATCACAGCAACGTGCTGGCTGTATTGGTGCTTGATGGTGAAAGGAGTCCAAGTGACGATCCAAGGGACATGTCCAGGCTTGTTTGTCTCTGTGGGGCTAAGCTTGCCCTATTCCAACTTTGGTCCTCACTTGTCTTGGTACCGTTCTTCACATTGCAAGAGGGGGCTCATGCTAACAGTGTGTGGGAAGGAGTTGGGGACCAATATGTGGGGTCAGCCTTCAAAATGCCACTGGATCCCTGCTATGTTCTGCAGTTGAAAAAAAGAAGAAGCCCAGTGACTCCAGAAAGACCAATAGCAGTGTTCACAACATGGGCATCCCTGAGTCAGAGCTCTTGGATGTATGAAGGGGCAGCCCTAAAGGGAAGTCACAGATGGGGCAGGGAAGGAGGTGAGACAGGAAGAGGTTTTGAGCTAGTCTCATCCACTCACAATCAGACAGGAAAACAGTTGTAGAACACCCCAGACTTTGTTGTTGTTGTTGTTGTTGTTGTTGTTCAGTCGCACAGTCGAGTCCGACTCTTTGCGACCCCATGGACCAGCTCCCGCCAGGCCTTCCGGTCTTCCGTCGTCCTCTGAAGTTTGCTCAACTTCATGTTCGTTGCATCGATGACACCGTCTAACCATCTCATCCTTTGCCGTCCCCGTCTTCTTTGACCTTCAATCTTTCCCAGCATCAGGGTCTTCTCCAGTGAGTGCTCCCTTCTCATTTGGTGGCCAAAGTATTTGAGCTTCAGTTTCATTATCTGGCCTTCCAGGGAACAGTCAGGGTTGATTTCTTTTAGGATTGACTGATTTGTTCTTCTTGCAGTCCAAGGGACTCTCAGACTTTACTGAACAAGGGACCCCAGACTTTACTGAACAGCAAATCATGAAGGGGTCTGATCAACTGGGTTGCCAACTCCCTCCATCCAGTCTGGCACCTGTGTCTTTGAGAGCTGCTCCCTAGCGCAGTATGCATCTGAGCAAGATGGACTTGCTGTTCAGAAGGCTGTCTGAGGCAAAATGCTCCAGGAGCCAGGATGGAACTGGTGACTGCGCAGAGTGGCAGGGACTGTACAGGTCATGCTCCCAGGTCTCCCTGTTGAGTCACCACCTGCAGAAAGGCTAAACAGAAACATATGCAGTGATGGCAAACATCACAGATGCTGTGCCTGTCATAGCCATGCCTGCAAGGCCCCACCAGGGTCTGTGGTTCCACCCTCATGGGGGGTGGGGTTTCCATTTGCCAGGGCACATACTACAGCCATCCAAATGACATGTACTGATCCTGGTCCTTTCTGCATTTGCCTGCCACTCTGGATTTTCTCAGACCGATTTCACACAAGAGCTGCGCCACGGTTGCGCCTCCCTATGCCCCGCTTCTACTGGTCAATTTCCCACCTGAAGCCACGCAACCGCATTTTGGCCCGCGGCTTCGCCCAATTTTCCCCATGAAAACTGGATCATGAAACTGCGGGGAAAATCGGGTGAAGCCGCAGGTCAAAATGTGGCCATGCGGCTTCGAGTGGGAAATTGAACAATGGAAACAGGGCAAAGGGAGGCATGACAGCGGCACAGCTCGTGCGAAATCAGCCTCTGTGTTTGAGTTAAGGCAATTTAAGTCCATGGCAAAACAGCACTCAAATAACCCAGGGCAACAGCAGGCTGAAACCGGGCTGACCACTGGAGGGAGGTAATGTAATGCAGAATGGGGGGGGGAATGGAATAAAAAGAAGGTTGAACTTGATTTTGGTGCAGAATTGCTTGAAGGACACCACAGTGAACGTGGATTAAAAGGAGAGTGCAGAAAGGGCCCCTGTGAGGAATCAGTCTGCAACTGCAACTGCTCTATCCATTGCTGGTGAACAGGGCTCTGATCCTTCAAGGCAATGGGCCAATGGTTGCTAAGACCAATGATCCATAGAGAACAGTGGGGCATCTTTCAGGCAGCCCAAACCACAGTGTACCTTGTCCCCTCCCTGGGACAGATTGTATTTAGGGGGTCTGAATTATGGGCCCCCCAACAAAGATGCCCCCAGGAAAGTTCTCTTTTGGGGGAAATGCCAGGTGCAGGTTCAAAAGTGTATAGAATGGACCGCCTGCAAGCTACACACACCAAATGCATAGGGAACCTCACCCTTGCCTTTGAAGTTCGGTAAACATTTTGATTGAGCAGAGACAGTCTGGAAAGGTGTCCATGCAGAAGCCACCACGGACTGCTTGAAAGTTTGTGAAAAGTTCACGTGGGTTGACCTGCCATGAATTTCAGTTTGCGAACCAGGAACTGGCCAAACTTTGTCACAGATTTTCATTCATGAGCCAGTTCATGCTCCTCCTAACCATCTGTTTCTACCAGCAGCAAACTAGTAGACTGTAGCCCCATGCTTATTTGGAAGTAAAATCCAATTGATTTCAATGCAAGTTACTTCTATGTAAGTATTTTAGGGACTACAGATGAAGCCCATGATCCATCAGCTGGAAATCATTCAAAATAATCAGTACTTTCAAACTAATTATGCAGACTTTGGCAGTGATTAAGAAAATTATGCTCTTTGCTGCAAGCAAGTACTTACTAATATTGTTAGTATTCTATGTGGAATATGAGCAAAAGAAGTTTCATACTTTCATTGCTTATAATGGGTGTTCTGCTCAAATGCCTCATACAATTAAACTATATTGATGTGGAGGGCAGTATCATCTCATAAGCTAATTTCCACATTTGTCTTGTATGCTTTATGCTTTAAAAAACAATCTGTTCTAGCCACACCTAATGAGATAACTGCCTTGCTGCATACATTCTACAAGTACTCCCAATAGACAACAACACCTTTTTTTAGAATTAAAATGAGAGGTTTATTAACTCTGGGGATTTTTAGTGAGCTTATCTGTATTGAAAAATGATGTTTCAGAGAACTGGGATCAAAACAGAGATTGTATTTTCTTGTTTCTACTTTGCATAATTTAGATAATTTAGACAAGGCCTTCAAGTAATGTATGTCTCAAACTGATAGCCACAGTCCCTGAACAGACTGAAGTAGTAACAAAAAGAACTGTGCAGGAGTTTGCGCTAATAAAGTAGAAATATTAATCAGAAAGATTTCATACAAAAGAGTATACAATATTTGCATAACATATCAAATGGAAGTGAAGACGGTGATATCCGGAATGTTCTGCCATTTCGACACAAGTCTTCTTCTGAACAATGATGTATACATGTGGTGTCTCTCTATTTTATTTCAACTGATTCATCATCAACAATTTCATGGATCTCTCAGGATTGTCTCATACATTGTAGAAACAGTTTCTAGAAAAGCCTTTCCATGGGCGAATGAAGTTGAATGCCAGTGGCTCACAAAGTAGAATTTTTGCTCACAAGACTCCACAGCTTAGAGGGAGTATTGCCTATGGGGCCATTATAGTCAAAGGCTAATCTCCTAGGGTATATTTGGTGGGCTGGAAGCTTTGGAGGATCAGCTGTTGTGATTGGATGGGTATGGTGGCCTGGCTGGGAGGAATCAGAAAATGCAAGGGAGATTATTGTCAGGAAGGGATGGTCTCTGAATCTGACTGCTGAAGAGGAATACTTTCCACTGTTGAATTATTTAACCTCGCATTTCTGTTGTTCCTCTCAGTGGCAATGCTAAGAAAGATTGTAACTATAGCCCTCTTGCTATCTACACATGCACACTAGCAGCAGGAATCTTCAAAAAGCATCAGAAACTTGTGGTGTCTTGCAACCTAGCAGGTGAGACATCATCTCGAAGATCCCAACCCATGAGCTGAAGGTCACTGGTGCTGAAGAGGAACATTTGGGAGGAGAAGCTTGTTTACGTAGGAGTGAGAAAGGCTCCTGATGAAATTCCGTCTTCAATGTAGCAAGAAAGTGACATTCTTCTTCACTCTGTCCTCCTTGCATTTCGGTTATCATTTTTTTATCATTAAGGCATAGATTTGGCAAAGTAAAAAATGTACCGAAACTGGCCTATGCCATATGGTAAATGTCTGAAGGATATTTAGGGGGAAAGCCAGTGATGAAAAACAAAGAAGGCAACATATGTGTAAATAGACAGTGGACCATTGAAGACATTTTTTTTAAAAAAACAGCAATGCATCCTAACTTTTTCAAAAACCAAGCAATGGCATGTTGTGTCCATCAAAAATCAGGACAACCTTATAAAAATTCATTCTGGATTAATCATAGATGATAGTGGGGGGAGGGTATGGGGAAAGCCAGATGAATAAAACAATATAAGCTCTTGTTATAATATTGCCTCCGTTTGGTTCAAGGAATTTTGAAATAGTGTTTGGCCAAGGGCAGTGTCAGTAAATCAAATGGCAGAATGATTTAGTACCAATAGCAAGCAAGCATTTTGTCCCAGGGTATAATTAACAGATGCAAGATGCTGCAGCCAAGCAGTTAAGCAGATTTGGAGCTGGTTAAGGAGACATCTTGGGAACATTATATATGCTGTCTTCCATGAAAGAAGAAAGGCAAGATATAACTATAATAATAAGGAATTTATAATAAGGAATTTAGAATGTCCTTCAGGAATTCTTGCTGGAGCAAAATGTAGACCTGGCTTGCATGACCTGGGTGCGAGAGGGGGAGACCGTAGTGCTCTCCCAATTGGCTCCCCCTGGGTTCGCCATCCTCCACCAGTCTCGGACTAAGGGGTGGGGGGAGGAGTGGTTCTGCTCATTAGGGAGGCTTCCTCCTTCAGGGTGCTCCCGTCGTTGAGGCTCACGGGCATAGAGTATGCTGGCTTTGTGTGGGAAGCCGGGGAGAGTTTGGCTATCTGGTTTGTGTAGCGACCGCCCAACACACCAGACGATGGCCTGTCATCCCTGGTTGAGGCTGTCAGGCTGGGCATTGGAGTACCCTAGACTGACAGTCCTGAGTGACTTCAATGTCCATGCTGATGATGCGACCTCTTCACAGGCAGTGGACCTGGTGTCGTCCATAGTGGCACTAGGACTATCCCACCTCACTGAGCCGGTCACATGTTTGATTTGATCTTTGCAGCGGGGGTTCCAGTGGACCGGGTCACTGCTATGGCAGTTCCATGGTCAGACCACCATGCCCTGAAGGCCTGTGTGAAAGTTGTACCCTGACCCTGTTTGGGCAGTGAGCACATTTTAGCTCACCCCCGAAGTCAAATGGAGCATCAGTGGCTTCAGATGGCCCTGCAGGAACCTATGCCCCCCTGGCAGCTCATTAGATGAGCTAGCTGAGGATTGGCATGACCGACTCTTGGCAGCTATCGATGAGATCGCTCCCTGACGCCCTCTGCGCCCTTGGTCTAAGCAGGCTCCTTGGTTTACCTAGGAGCTGCGGCTGAAGAAACAATGGCTCAGATGACTAGAGAGACGGTTGGTGGCGCACCCACAATGAGGGAGCAAGAGCATTTTATAGGACGTTTATGAGATCCTATGAGATGGCAGTCAAAGCCACGAAGAGAGAGTTCTACGTGGCCACGGTTGCATCTGCAAGCTCACGCCCGGCACAATTGTTTAGAACTATTTGGTCGCTAACAGATCTGCCACATGGCAGACCAAATGCTAGGGAATTGGATATTGGCTCTGAGGCTTTTGCGAGCTATGTCTTGTCACTCCACTGTGATCTCCCCGCCACAGTTGAGACAGTGAGCGAACTCGAGGCCCCATGCACGTCTTCTGGTCCTATTCTGAATTATTTCAGTCCAATTAGTCTAGAGGACGTCAACAAACTGCTCTCAACAGTACGCCGAACCACATGCAGCCTTGATCCATGCCCTTCATGGCTTATAAAAGCCGGCCGTGAAGGATTTCAAGGTGCCCTCATGATATTATCAAAAAGTCCCTCATTGAGGGACTGTTCCTGGGGGCACTCAAGGAAGTGATGGTCCGCCCACTCTCTAAAAACACCCATCCTTGGACCCGGCTGAATTGGCTAATTACTGGCCGTTTTCAAATTTGCCCCATTTGGGCAAATTACTTGAGAGAGCTGTAGCAATTCAGTTGCAGAGCTTTGTGGATGACACTTCCATGATGGACCCTTTCCAGTCCAGTCTTCATCCAGGCCATGGAATGGAGAAAGCACTGGTCGCCTTCACAGATGACCTCCGGAGGCATATGGATCGGGGCGGCATGGTTGTACTGTTGCTGTTGGACCTGTTGGTGGTGTTTGACACGGTCGACCATCAATTACTGATCCACCGCCTTGACGACACTGGGATTCAGGGGCTTGCCTTGCAATGGCTTGTCTCCTTTTCCCAAGGTCGAGGACAGAGGATGGCGTCAGGGGATCAGACATCCCAGAGGCACCCACTGACCTGCGGGGACCCCCAAGGGGCGGTGCTATCCCCAATGTTGTTTAACATCACTTTCACCAGCATGGTATAGGACTCATCCTTGGTCTGCTTAGGTGCAATGAGGTCCTTAAGCAGCAAGATGGTATCTATGCCACAGGACCAGAGGAGATGGGCTTTTTTCTTACCGAGATCTACGATGTCATGGCAGTCGAAGTAGATCTCCAGTATCTCGACCCAGGTCTCCCACTGTGTGGGGGAGGAGATGTCAAAAGCGACGATGCTTTCCTGGGAGGTAGCCATCGTACTGCTACACATGGTGAGGGTAGCTCGGGAATTGCGACAGCGGCGGCTGGAGTGAGGCAGGAAGTGCTGCTGCTCTCAGGGTCAGTAGGGTGAGGTACGGAACGAGGAGCGGAGCGGTTAGCGGCTACCGGAGAACCCGGGTGCAAAGCGGAGCGGCTTGCGGCGGTCTTGGCATTGGGGCTCGATGCGGTGCTCGAATCTTCGTCCGGGTCGTTGTTCCTGGGAGTTAGTATTCCACCTTCATTGCCACTGAAAAGTACTGAGACTTACTAGTGATTTCAGCTCTCATACTTTATTTCAGCTCAGAACAAGACGAGAGTAACCAGCTCACAGGCTGGTTTATATGTGCACAACCCCGCACTCCAAACACACCCACACACAAGTGATTGGCTATTTACAGTGGCCGAGAGTTCCATAGGCTCTCGGCCGGGAGCCTAGCCTGCCAATAGGTGCCGGCTAGGATCTGCTTGTCCCATTGTTACTGAGAGCAAAGCTCGGCCGCTTCGCATGACCGCGATGGCCACGCATGCGGTCTGGCCACGCATGCGGTCTGAGATGGATACATTACAAGCCCATGGTGAGAATATGCAGGTGAACAACTAAGGAAATAAGAGCGGCTCAGTTGAGAGTACTTCCCTGTGTTCTGTGGGAGAAAATAAATGAGCTCAGGTCAACACCCTCCTGAGAAAAGGAAAATTCTGCTCCCCTCCACTCACACACATGGAAGTGATGTTCTTAAGGACTTTACTTTATTGTGTGTAAACAGCTGCTCACTATTCCTTTGAATGCTGCCCCTGTGAGCATAAACATGAATGGATGAAACATGAGTCTTGTACACCATGTGTGGGAGTAGGGCTGGAGAAAATGGCTGCTTTGGAGGGTAGAGTCTATGGTATTACATCCTGCTGAGGTCCATCTGCTCCCCAAACTTGCCCAGGCTTCAGGAATTTCTTAACCTAGAGTTGGTAACTATACTGTGGGGGCGTCCACTGAATTCTGAATCAAGTGTGAAGCTGATGATTTGTGCAGTTTGCACAGGCTCAGGTTTTCAACCCATACAAAGTAGCTATGAATGCTGAGTTTACAAACCAAATATCTGTCCTCCTTGTGGATATTGTGCTAGGGTGCTAAGGCGGATTAACTATTTCTCACTAATTGCAGCACGATTTAAATGAGATACTGATCTTGTTCAAATTTGACTGGCAAAGCTCTTTGCCTTGCTGGTGTTATATTGGAACTGGGTTTGGAGGGAAGCCCTGAAAGTAGTATGTCACAAAGAGAGGCAGTGCACCTTCCCCAAAGACCTTTGCAATACATCAGCATGTCTCTCTGCCCTGCTGATCATAATGAAAGACCATTTGCCAGTGATAATGTAATGTGCACTATCTCCAATTGAAAGTTCTCCGTCTCCCTTGTGTGGAGATTTAGGTTTTCATAAAGCTGAATGTAAAACCATAAAATATAAACATAAACCAAATTTAAAGTTTCACAAAATGTAGGGAGCTTGGCTTGCATGGTTTTTAGAATTACTGAGCACATCTATCACATGAGTATTGGGATGAAAGTTCTGCATTTAGTCAATGAGGTGTTATATAGTGCAGGTAATAATGGAAAAATTTCCAAAAAGAAAAGGCATAGTTTGCACAGGCAGTCAGTTCCCTCAAAATTAATGAGTCTTGCAGGTGTACGAGTTGGGATAAGATTTCAGGCTCAATGAGCAAGAATTAAGTGGACTATTTGTTCAGTGGAATGCAGTGGGCAGAGCCCTCCGTCTGCACTTTCTTACATTAAGAATGCAAGAATGGAAATTGCAGACATCTGTGATGTGGGCACCTGCACATTTCTAAGCTTTTTTTCTTTCCTTTGGTTTGGATCACATCTGTGACTTTTGCAGAGGAGAGAGCATTAGCTAGCTCCTAAAATAACTCCCTGGGAAAGTAGTTAACCTCCAATCTGCTACCTCACCATTCATAGTTGTGTGCCAGCGCTGCTTCCTTCCATTCACAGTTCAAACCTACCCCATTACCTGCCTAATAAAGTGGGAGACAAGATAATCACCAGAGTCATTATGGTAGCCAGCTTACGCCTATCTGCAAATACACCACCACTCGCCATCCTAGGGCTTGTGCTATTGAGATAGAAATATCAACCTGAGTTTGATGCTACCACTTAATCTATTGTGCTTTGATGAACAGTCAGTCTCTTTCTAAGGGAATCTTTGGACTCCCCCTTCCTTGTACATCCATAGCTACAAGGTTGTTTGCTTTTTTGCAGCTGCTTTGCCAAAGGTTGATGCTTAAGCAGTGTTTTCAGTCTAGTCCCCAGCTGGTGCAAATAATAGCAGCAGCATGGTAGACATATGTATTAATTCCAGACTGTACATAAGATTTTGTTTTAGTTGCATAAATGCTGCACTTCCCCCTTTTAAGGACTGAATTAAGTTGTGATACTGACAGATTAAAATGTGGTCAATCTGATTACTTTCTAGGCATCGCTGAGCTGAAGTCATGTTAGGTTTCCATGGGCAATTCCCTACATCAGAAGGCTGTGCTGCATGCACATTGTTAGCCAAGTTGCTTTTGATAATTAATAAAGATGGGGAATTATGATATTTAAGAGCAATTGGCAACTAAGGGAGCAAAGCCTTTGTATACAGGAGTCCCGCCTTTTCCAGGAAAACCAAGAATAAACGCAGAAACCAAGTCTCTTAGAGAAATGGATTCTTTACTGAGGGTTTTCACAAACATACAATAAATTCAAGTACACACATACTTATTCAGACCTAGGAAAATTAGAGAGAAAGGGATAGTGACATTCGCAGGAGCAGGTAAAATTGTTGGTGGGTGATACGTACCTGATCCTGGAGAGATGAAGTGATCCACAGGAAAAATAAGGGAGACTATAAGGGACTAAGGGTCATATTCTGTACCAGCAAAACATGTGGTTAGACTCAGGCAGTGCTACACCTAGAGTCAGCAAGATAGGGCAGGGTTCAGGTCCAGAGGAGAGCGAGAGCGAGCATAGGGCCAGGCCAGGAAGTTTCCTAATCAAAAACTGGTTTCAGGAGGAAGGGGGCTTAAGGGTTGGGCAATGTTGCTTCTAATTACTTTAACAGTGGCACCTTTGGAGAACAATATCTGAGTCCAGGGGTATTGTCTTTTGATGGCTCTGGCTGATGAGTTGATGGGTTTAGCTGGGGCTGTGCAGTCCATTAATCCACTTATGGTTGCAATTCGATTCATTAATTTAATAATTAAGCAACTGGGCTGTGGCAGTCCATTAACCCACTTATGGATGCAAAGCTTTTGTTATGCCTAAGGAACCTGTTCTGTTGTGCATATTTTTACAGCTGTTACTAAATTAGGAAAGCGGAGTGGGATGTGTCTGTGCCAACTGTGAAACAGAAAGGGTCGGTATCGTTGCATTATATCTCGTTCACGGTGCCAGATTCAACCAGAGACATTTAATCTTTACTGGCACATGTCAGTGTGCTGAAGTACAGAGACAGTAGGAGTGCAGAGGCAGTGTGGGATAGTGGTTAAGAGTGCTGGACTATGACCCTGGGAGACCCAGGTTCAAATCCGCTCTCGTGCCACGAAAGCTCGTGGGGCGAGCCGTGCTCTCGGTCTAACCTACCTCACAGGGTTGTTGTTAGGATAAAATGGAGGAGAGGATCATGTAAGCCACCTTGGGTCCCCATTGGGGAGAAAGGCGGGGTAGGAATGCATTAAATAATAAGTACACCGACATACCTAGAGGACAACAAAACTAATGGCTGTAACAGAGATCCATGCCCACCACACCACCTCAAACCAGAGGTCATTTCGGGGGGATCGCGGGGGATCGCAGTTCCCATGGGTGAGGTATGGGGGGCGAGGCACATGATGAAGCCCCGCCCCCCGCTTCCAGCCGCCCCGCTTCCAGCCCTCATTCAGCCAGGAGGAGGCAGGAGAAGAGGGAGGGTAAGTTGCTTCCTCCCTGCCTCCCACCACCCCTTTCTGCCTGGGGCCAGGGAGGGCCTTCGCGGGGCTTCCTTGCACTCCCACCAGCCTTGCAGGTCACCACCGGGCCCCTCATGGGGCTCGGCGGTGGAGCTGCAAGGCCAGCGGTGGCGGCCGGGACCGTTGGGGGCGGGGTGTGTGGCCTTATGACACACTTCCGGTGATGTCAGGGGGTGTGGCATATGTTAATGAGTTATGCTAATGAGTTCCCCTAGCTCTTTTTCTACGAAATGACCCCTGGAGACGGTGCAAAGTTTTTGGCAGACAGAGATGTTAAAACTACAATTTACTGCAAGCTATCCCATTATGTCACACTCTCCATTTCACAAGGATTCATCGATTATCTGAATCCACATACATACACACACACACAGTCACATCCATGTCTTTTTCAGGGTATTTTGCTCTATGGCTGTACAGTAGAGGTGTACAGGACCAAAAAAAAATGGCATTATTCAGATTTGGGATTTTTTAACCAAGAAATTTTCAGGAATGATGAATATTCCTGAATATCAGGTTCAGCCATGCATGGGGGTTCAGGAAATATTTGGGAATCATGAATACATGGCTCCATTATACCCTATGGTCCATTAGAGTCAATGACAAAATCTCTTAGGGGATAATCTGGGGGCTGGGGGGGGAGGGGTTTGAGAGAGAGGCACCAAATTTGCAGTGTAGCTGCTGGATCCTCTCCCAAAAGAACCCCCTTTCAATTCTATGAGCCCCCACATAGGTTGCCCCCATTCCCCATTGGTTCCTATGTTGGGGAAAAGGTGTCAAAACCTCGGGCTGGCCCTGTCTGTGGGGTGAGCTCTTGAGCCAGTAAACTGTCCCCAAAGCTCAACTGCAAAGACTGCTCTTGCTGCCCCTCCTGCTGCTGAGCCTTAGCAGCAGCAGCGTGAGGAAGAACTGCCTGAGCAGCAGACCAGCACCTGTGGGCACCTCTGCAGGAGCCACCCCAGAGGCAGCCTCAATGAAGCTGCCAAGGTGGGGCCTCTTCATTGTACCACTACGCCCAGAGGTCAGAGTGGTGAAAGGCAACTCTGGAGTGGTCCTCTGCACAGGTGAGGGGAAAACTGCAGCCCTCCTCCTCCACCACCACCTCTTTAGTTTTCTCCTTATCCTTGCCCCCAGGGCCCCTCAGCATTCCCTTGCTATCACTCATCATGTTACTGAAAAGTACTGGGTTTGGCGCATGGAGAACTCGGACCACGACATGCGTTCAGACGCGTTTATTGTACACAAAATGGCCCTGCAAGGCCAACTATATACACTCCACCCGGCACACCTCTGTCCCCATTGGAGGGTTTGAATCTCCTGCCAAGGGTGCTATTGGTGGGCTCCTGGTGGACTAGGATCCTAAGTCCCCTTTGTGTTTGGGGACCAAGCTCTTGCTTTAACTGCGGACACCTGGTGGCGGTCCATGTACATAACAGTTACCCTGGGCCAAACGCCTTCTAATCTGTGGGTAGGGTACTCAGGCACCTAATGACCTGCACTTCAATCTGAACCTAACAGATATCCTGGGCCAAACTCCTTCTAATCTGTGGGTAAAGTGCTCAGGCACCTAACGACCTGCACTTCAATCTGAACCTAACAGAGTCTGACTCCTTTTTTTAAAAACCATCCCACTTAAAATCTATATTGCTTTTCAGAGGACCCTAACCTGTCCTTACTTCTTTCTTTCCTTATTTCTTGGTACTGGTTTTGTTTAAAAGTCGGGAATCCCTACCTTTGCCTTGGCTAACACTTTTTAAAAGCTAACCTTGAGATGGAAAGCAAACCTCTCTAGAAGTCCTGGGGTTTTTATTAAACTTCTCCTAACTAGAATCTACTGGGACAAACCTGAGTTCCTGTTTGGAATTGAGACCTGAAAAGGTACGGTTCAACTTACAAAATGTATTTCTCTAAAAGCAACTGCCTTCACTGAAGGTCAGGTGCACAAGAAGCTGCTTTCTTTCAATTAAGTCTGTACTAAGCTACTTATTCCACTGCTTTTAAGAAAATCCTCACCTCATCCCCTTAAATGGTAAAATATTTTTTTAAGGGGGAAACAAGAAAGAAAATACCCACCTCTTTTAACAGTATCCTACCTCCAGCCTGGCTAGGTATGAACTACAGCCCTAGGCTCAATGATTTAAAAGTGTTTAAAAGTAAAAGAATTTCTGAGCAGACCCTTATTACTAGATCATTCTATTTAATGGCCCTAACTTGAAAAACCAGAAACACCCACCAAGCCCAGTAAAACCTAAAAAAACCCAAACAAACCACAGTGCCACATAGGGTTGCCAAGTACTTACAGCAAATCGGCGGGGGACACGTGGTTTCTGGCCGGAACATTCCTGTGTGTAACACACCTGCACCTCACTATTCTGTCGCCCAGACATGACGCCAGCACGCTGGGCACGTAGCCGGGCGACGCTCTGGCAATGGGGCTGAAAACTCGATGCTGGCATCACGTCTGGACGACAACATAGTGGGGCACGGGTGTTTTCCACATGGGAATGTTCTGCAAAGAACTATGTGTCCCCCACCGATTCACAGTAAGTACTTGGCAGCCCTAGTGCCACAACTAACACAGACCACTTAAGAAACGTTAGCTGATCCAATCCAAAACAACAACCCACACCCCACCAGCCCACCCCCCACCAGCAACCAAAAGGAACAATCTACTCTTAAAACAGGAAAGCTTTCAAAAATCCAAACTTCACAACAACAGTGCAACAACTAACATAAACCAGAACTAGTGAACAACAAGGCACACTAGTGATAAAATAAATAAATCAACAAACCCCACCCCACCAGCTCCTCCCCACAGCAAACAAAAGAAATAAACTATCCAACAATAAAACTTTTTAAGACAGGAAAACAAACTTTTAAAACACTGTCAGTAGTAACGTTGAGTAAAGAACAGCTCAGCCAATCTCCCCCAACACCCACACAACAGAGCCCACCCACCCAGACCAAGCCATACACCCACCTAACAGAGGATATGTAAAGGCTTAAAAAAAAACACTTTTAAATGTTCATGTTTTAAAAATATATATTTCTCTAAACCAGCTGATGTCTTCAGTCCAGTCTGGCAGGAGTCCACCATGGTCCACAGCAGGGAAGAGAAAGGCAGGCCAGGCACAGAGCACAGCACAGCAGCTGAAGCCAAGCCAAGTCAAATAACAAATAAATATACTGCGAAAACCTTTTTTTGGCCTCGTTCACACGGCGAATTTGCCCGCGAGAGGGATGGCCTGCGGATTAAAGCTGCGCGATCATACCTGAACATCTGGGAAACATCACACTCCCATCTCTAACCCGCAGCTTCGGCCCGAAGACGCGGATTTAAAAGCTACTGGGAACCATGTACTAGTTTCCCGATAATGTGCGGCGCATGCAGGCGTCTGATCAGGAAGCGGTGGTAGCCCATCGCAGACAGCGCCCGTTGGCGTCCCACGCATGTGCACAAATGCCTTGCAATGGTGTTGCTTAGTGTGGTGTGATCGGCTGCTGGAGGCTTGGGCAGGGAGCCTTGGGGGAAGGTGAGATTACACTACCATGCGTCTTTTTGTTCCGGCTCAAAAAGCCTCCCGTCCCCTGAGGATTATCCCGCTCGTGTGACCGGGGCCTTCGTAAATTAATATATTCTATTTGTTAACTACCATCTTATAAAGTGCATTGTGTGCTATTATAGTATCCTAAAACAGGTATATATATTCATTACATGCAATAAACAATGATAATCAGTTCATTTAGTATAATAACTACCAGTAGTTAACAAATAGAACACATTAATTTACAAAAACATTTTTCCCCCCAATGTATATATTTGTTATCTGACTCTTCTAACACTGCTTCTTGGGTTGCTACAGAAGCCAATCCAAGGCCAGCAGCAACACAGTCGCCAACCAGCAATGGAGTCTAGCCAAGAGCCAGGACTCCTGCTTAAATGCTCTCTGCCCATACACAGAACAGTTTCGAAAAACCCCACTGTCCTGTGATTGGACAAAGAACATTGTAGCTTGCAATTCAATTGGCAGAATTGCAAGTTCTCCCTCCCCCCACCCAAGCAAGGTAGGTGGTGCTATGCTGGTTAGACCAGCAGCAAGCAACACCAGCATTTCCAAGAGCTGCACCATGCATTTGCAATTTGCGAATGCATGGCAGTGATTGGCTGTAAGCTACTGTCTTTTCCCCTCCCCCTCCCCCCTTAGACCAGGAAAGCCAGGGAAAAGCCCTGAATTGGCAGGGAAAGGCAGAAGGAGGTAAGTGAACATTTAAAGTTTAAACCCCCTTCCTGCTGCTATTCGGAGATGCCCTATTTGCCATGCCAAATCAGATTAGAGAATCTGATTCAGCAGTTGGGCATCCCAAATGCTTCTGTATAGGCAGTATTCAGGTTATTATTTGGCTTGGTTGCACTGAATGCACATCCCAACTGTTGAGTCCTCTTCATCTCTGTGGGTGGCCTGATTTTGCAAAGTACATAATCCACACATAAAGGAGACAATTTACTGTTAGGTATGTTAGATGGACAACGCGGAAGCTGATTGTTTCCTCAGCGAGGTAAAATGAATAATACATAATCTATTGCTATTTGATACATAAATTAAGTTTATTTGTGACATAAATTATTTAAACTTTATCAAGGTTTTTTTGTCTTTTCAGATCTTTCCGGGAAACATCAATGCTGACAATGTAATACAGCACAAATTTCTGCACTCAGTGAAGTCTCGTTTTGTGCGCTTTGTTCCTCTGAAGTGGAGTTTCCGTGGAAAAATAGGCCTACGGGTGGAGGTTTTTGGCTGTTCCTACAGTAAGTATTTGATATTTATGATATAAATGTTACCTTTTAATCAAAGCTTTGGGTATCATGTTGTCAATTTGATAGGGATACCATCTTTTTGTAAGGGGAAGGGAAAGGAGTTTGTAAGCCGCTCTGAGACACCTTTGGATAGTGAAGGGCAGGATATAAATCCAATCTCTTCTTCTTCTTTTTGATGTCTAGGCAATTTCACACATTACTCATGTAAGCAGTAGGTCTATCACCAAGTGTACACTCAGTAGAAAATCATATCTGTTGGACTCTGTGATGGACCACATTTAAAATGCTGTTTTCCTAATGCAGCAAAATCAGAGAAGGGAGGTGAGGGAAGTATAAGATCAGCTGTGTTCTGAGGGGAGAGGGAGATGGTTTTGAGTTC
>NW_015162018.1:120002-120583 GCF_001447785.1 Gekko japonicus | reverse complement strand
TCCAGCAGGAGCTACTGTTCAGTAAAGTAAAAGTTCAGCTACAGGAGTGGGTGTCTGAAGAGTCTGGCTAAAAGACTGTCAGACAGGGTCAGCTTTTGAATAAAGGGAGAGACTCCTGGTCTTAACTGTGTTCAGCATAACCTGAGAAAGAATTCCATCTAAGAATTTGAAGTCTAGTGTCAGCTTATGCTGAAGAACGTTTTCACACAAATTCCAAGAACTGGGGTTTGAGATTTTGGCAAAGAGTGACTGGGTAGCAGACTGAAGCTCCCAATCAGGCCAAAAGGAAAAGGATAATATTTTCAGGGAAGAAATATAAATCCTGTCCAGCTACACAATTATGCACTGAGGCAGTCCCTGGTATACAGTGAAGAGAAACAGTTAAAGACTACTCAGGGGAAAGAAAACACATTGTGAATCTCAGAAAAGGGGAAAGGATTTGATACACTAAAATAGTTACCTTTCCAGAAAATCTGAAAAGTTATTAGGAAACTACAAGTGGAGACCCGCAAGAAACTTGCGGGATGGTTATCCTATTCCTCACGCCTTTACTTCCTCCTGTCTCCCCCTACCTCTCTCAC
>NW_015162018.1:26224-119271 GCF_001447785.1 Gekko japonicus | reverse complement strand
AGAATTACAACTGAACTCAAGACAGCAGAGATCTGTCTCTCTGGAGGAAATGGCTGCTTTTGAGGGTGGACTCTGTGGCATTAGACCCAGCTGAGGCCTCTCCCTTCCCCAAACCCAGCCCTCCACAAAATCTCAAGAAATCCCCCAGCCTGGCACTGGCAACTCTTGTGAGGCCTGGCCCCAAGGCTCCCTCCCTCAAAGGCCAAAAGAGGCCAGGAAAGGGCCCTTCCCCCACCCTTTCACTGACAGAGCCAGTTAGAAGCTCCCCCCCCCGCCCTGAACGTTCCAATCTCTCTCTCACCATTGATGCCTGGAGTTAGATCCCTGCAGAGGCCATTTCAAAGGGTATTGGGGGGTCCCTGAAGAGATTTTTTAACTTTTTGGATTTTCCTGCAGACACTGGTAGTCTACTGACTATGTAGGAAAAGCTGTTGGAGCAGAGTGAGCTTCCTGTTAGTGGAAATAAGTATCCGCACACGGCACCCTCTGTTGGAAATTAGAATATAAGATATGCAGAGACATTGTAACTGAAACTACAAGACTTAGTCAACCATCTCTCACAGATAAGAACCAAGAATTTGTAAAAACAAGTTGCTACTACACCATCTTGTCTGTCAACTGAAAAATATACTGTTTTACCAACAACGTTTACCCCAGCCTTTCCAGTTCCTGACTACACATACCATTCATGCCTATTAAATAAAACCTTTATCATTGCTCACTATTACACAGTCTCCAGTGCCATTTCAAGTGATCTAAAAAGAGGGCTCTTGTTTTCTCCTGACAAGTTCCTGGGCTTGGCAAAAGCCATAGATTCTGTCAAAGGGTGGGACATTCAGATTCACACTACTAGCTCAATACCTGAAGGGAACTAAGAATTTTGGCAGGAAAAATCTGCTTCACAGTGAAGAAGAAGCAGAGGTTGGTCATACACACCTAAAAAACAAAATGCTGTAAACAGGTCTAAAGTGAACTGTCATCTGGGTAAGTACAACATTATGTTTTATTTTACTTCTTTGGACAAGCATCTGATATATATAATTTCCCTAATGTGTTGGCACTTTCCAGCTCTCCCATTGGCTGTGCAGCGCATTCCAACAGCCATTGGCCCACCAACCGCCACTCAAGAGTACTCACGTGCCATTGGCTGGGTGCTGGGTCTGCTCCTCTTCTCTGTCCACTGCCACCTCAGCCACTGTTCCCTGTCAGAATAAACTACCAAAACAGCTGTCTCTCCTTGACAAAGAAATTTCTGCTTGGCTCCTGTGCGACTAACTTCTCCCTCAGTGGCTGTGACTAGGCAACCAAACTTGGTTCTGATAGTAAAAAGGCAAAGCATTACAACTGCTCTCCAGATGGCAGAGATCAGTTCTCCTGGAGAAAATGGTAAGCTCTGTGTCATTATACCCTGCTGAGGTGCCCCCCCGTGACAGCCAGTGTGATGGAGCAGTTATTGCTTCAGAGCAGGGTCTGCAAGACACAGGTTCTTCCTGTGGAATCTGATAGGGTGATTTCAGACCACTCACAGACATTTGGCCTAACCTACCTCATAGGGTTGTTGTGCAGATCAAAAGGGGGAGAGGAGAATTATGTGAGCTGCTTTGGTCCACACTGTGGAGAAAGACTGTACTTTTCCTAAATAGAGGCTCCAGGTGGTGGGAGAGATGGAAAGCAGAATTCAGAGGGGAAGATAAAGGTATGCCAATAGTTGGCTGGGAAGAGGATAGGGTTGCCACCTCCAGGTTGGTAAATTCCTGGAGATTTGAGGGGTGGAGCCTGGCGAGGGTGAGGTTTGAGGGGGTGGGTCCTCAGACAGGTACAATGCCATAGACTCCACCCTCCAAACCAGCCATGTCCTCCTGGGGAACCATTGTTGCCAATCTCCAGGGGAGGTCTGGAGATCACTTAGAATTACAACTGCTCTTCAGATAGCAGAGATCAGTAAGCTCTGTATCATTATATCTTGCTGAGGTCACTACAGCAAATTGACACTGAGTGCCCAAGGCCAGGGCATCTGCCCAGAGCCTCTTTCTAGAGCTTGTTGGGCCCTATTCCTAGTAACATTATGTTTCATTTTAGTTTAACCTCTTCTATAGATAGGCAAGCCTTGAAAATTCATTTATTCATAGAGTTGAAAAGCAATGTGCATGTGATTGCCTTAAGATATAATGAACTTACATTGAGAATGTCCAGTGTCTGGGTGGGGAATGGCGATCTCCTGGAATTATAACTGATCTTCAGAAGACAGAGATCAGTTTCCCTGGAGAAAATGGCTGATCTGGAGGATGCACTCTATGGCATTATACCCAGCTGAGGTCCCTCCTCTCCTCACCCTCCTCAGACTCCACCTTCGAAATATCCAGCAATTTTCCAACATGTAGTTGGCAACCCAACTTATAATAACGTTTTAAGGGCTTTTTGTGTGTAAAAGTGTCATTCCACAAATATTGAACATTCTAATTATTCTTTTTTTTCCTAGCAAGCAACTTGACACTTTTATACAAACATACTGTAGGAGTAGGAGCATTAAGAAGAAAGTCATGCATTGTATTATAAAGACAACAGTCCTTGTATGTGAAATACTGGGAAACAAAGAGCATAATTTATGTGATGGTGTACTCAGACAGAATACATTGGGAAACTGTATAAATTAGAGAGCCAGATAATTAAGGTTCAGGAATAGATAACTGAAGATTTTAGTCGGAACTATTGTAGAAACAAAAATCTAACTATAAACAAGGATGTTCAATTTATTTTGGGTTTTGCTTCAAAATCTTCATTGTTTTGTTATATAGGTTATCACAGCTTGTTTTTAAGTCATTCATTATTTTTTATTCCATTGATTTCACTGGACAACATTTCTGGCTATAATATCTTTGTTGTCTGTACAATTTGTATAGTGTTTTCAGGGACTGTGCCCCTCAGTCAAGGGCTGCCAGCCCAATTTTCAGACAGAGGATGGAAAGATCCAGTTTCATAGGCAATTAAAATAAAGACTAGTGCCTCTAAAAATAATTGGATGCCATGCTATTTAGAAAACTGCTTTTCTAATTACCATAAGATGTGGGGAGACATTTGTACTTCTAAGGGAATTCTTGTTCTGGATAATGAGCCATTTGGTCATCCAAAGAAGTTAGATAGAATTTCACAGAGGGCAGAGGTTTGCAACACTTCCAGGAAGGCAACATAAACTGTAGTCGATCAAAAAGGGTAGGCAGGTATTTACTTGAAACTTCTAGAAATGCCCAGCAGAGGTACAGAGAGAGGAGGAAGTGACTTGCATCTGTCATGCTAAGGAAGGCAAGTCAGGCAGTAGTGCAATAGAATAGGTAGGCAGAGATTAGCACCTGGAACTTCAAGGGACACACGGTGGAATTACACAGTGAGCATGAAGGCAGAAGATGCTGTGTTTGCACTAGCAGCAGCCAGGCAGAATTAAGGGAGGAAGGGAGGTGGTTCGCTTATATCCTAAAAGGGCAGGCAGAGAAAAGGCACAGGTGGCATTTTCAAGACAGGTAGGAAAACAGAAGGGGCAGAACCAACATTTGGGAACCCTAGGAAGTCACCCTTGTCTTTGGCTTTACTCCTGCTCTTGTGGCCAGGGCAGTTCCCTTACTCTTGTATTTATGAGCAAAGTTTTAAAAAGCAAACCCTTTAACGAGTGTTAATTGAACAAATTATGTTGAGAATAAGTGTCTGTACAGCAATCAATAACACAGACATTTAAGACAGACTAACCTTGAGCCTGCAGTGGCTCAAGTGGTTAAGACGCTGAACTGCAGGCTGGAAGGTTGGTAGTTCAGCAGTTCGAGACCCGAGTGCCGCATGATGGAGTGAGCTCCCATCTCTGGTCCCAGCTCCTGCCAACCTAGCAGTTCGAAAGCAAGAAATTGCAAGTAGATAAATAGGTACCGCTTTGGTGGGAAGGTAACAGCGTTCCATGCGCCTTGGCGTTTAGTCATGCCGGCCACATGACCACAGAAACATCTTCGGACAGCGCTGGCTCTTCGGCTTGGAAACGGAGATGAGCACCGCAACCCTAGAGTTGGATTCAACTGGCTTTTGAGCAAGGGAAACCTGGAAATCATGGGTAAACTTACACTCTAGGTTAATAGAAAAATACCACAAATAACCTGAAAATTTCCAGCTTAAAGAAAAAAAAATTATGTAGTCAATGGAAATGGTGGTAGTGGGAAATATTGCTTATGCCACCCACCCCCACACACACACTCACAAATTCTCTCTCTTTTGCTGAATCAGCATTGTTTGATAGTAGTAATGGGCACAGACCAAAAAAAATGGAGGTCTGTATAGGTTCGTGGATTTCATGGGCCTCGACCCAAGAACTTTCATGAATGTTGGCATTTAATGGACCCGTTTGTGGTTTGTGAAGTTTGTGACTTTGGGGCATGCTAGAACAGCCCCCTGGGGGCTAGAGATGCCAATTTTGCAGTAAGTCTCCAGCTGACTCTCCTATGCCTGCCTTCCAAGTCTGGTCGAGATTGGATTTAGGGGAGCTGAGTTATGCCCCCCACCCAAAGCAGGTGCCCCCAGGAAAGTGCTCTGTGGGGAAATAACAGACAGACCGCTTACAAGCTAGAGGTGTCAGATTTGCACAGGATCTTCCTGGGATGCCCCTGTAGCTTCTCTCTTAAGTTTGGTGAGGATTGGCTGGGGGGGGGGAGTAGTGGCTTGCTCATTGGGGACACTATTTCTGCTGTAGATGGGCATGGTGGGATAACCTTGGGTGCAGTCAAATGAGCTCACTCATAAGGGTAGAGGCTTGGATAGGTGGATATTGTTCCACGAGGTAGTTGTTGTGCTGAGAGGTAGATCTTGGTTCTTGAGGTGGGTGTGTTGTGCTATGAGGTGGATGTCAGGCCATGGGCTGGGTGTTGCACTGTTAGGAAGATTCAAGTTCATGAGGTAGGTGTTGCTCTATGGCAGTGATGGCGAACCTTTTAGAGACCGAGTGCCGAAACTGCGACCCCAAACTTACTTATTTACCGCAAAGTGCCAACACAGCAATTTAACCTGAATACTGAGGTTTTAGTTTAGAAAAAACAACTCATACATTAATTTAAGATGATCCAAACAAAGTAAGGAAAGCAATCCCAAATGCTTTCATTTACTTAACATTATTTGGCAGAGAATTCGACACTTTAATGATGGTCTGGGTCTGGCTGGGGCGATGGCACACGTGCCCATAGAGAGGGCTCTGAGTGCCACCTCTGGCACCCGTGCCATAGGTTCGCCACCACTGCTCTATGGGGTAGATCTGGGTTTATGAAGTGGGTGTCATAGTATGAGTTAGATATTGGTCCATTAGGTGGGTGCTGCATTATGAGGTCAATGGGGGACAGGAATCACGATGAGGTGGCAGACAGGGACCAGGGGAGGTTGGAAGTGATGATTCCATGTAGGGATTATTTTAGGGATGATGTCTTAAAAAGCCCATTTAGGTGGGTGCACGGCTCCTGAGACCCTCTACTTGGCTCTAGCAGGAGGACACTAGTGGACTGGGGAGGCAGGAGGACTCAATATCCCAACAAGGTGGGGGCAGTCCCTCCAGTGAGAGGAACTCATGCCTGCACCCATGCTTGGCTGGGCCCCCAGTGCCTGGCTGTAGCAGAAGGTGGGGGATGGGTAAAGGGGGAAAGCCCCTTTGAGACTGGAGCCACCATATTCAGAAGCCCACTGGAAGCCCTTTCAGGGTGAGAGCTGCCATGGGTTAGGGGACAACAGGGGTCCTTTCCTCCCTGAGGTCCAGAGTGTGGAAACCCAGCAGGGGGTGGTTGACCTTGATGAGGAACAACTTAGCCACCAAGGCTAGGTCCAGTTGAGAATGGTGGGGGCTAAGGATGTCTCCCAGGTAGCCCCTGCCTGCCACTGGGGACATGGATTCTGGGGGTAGCTAACTATTCTCCTGGGGCCTGCCACACTCCCCCTTTGGGCCTGGGAGGCAGTCAACTGCTGCCTTTTGGTACATGGATTCTGCTGGTGGCCCACCCTTCTCCTGGGGGATTGCTTGTATGGGTGGATATTTGACTCGTAGGAGGTTTGCATTGGTGGATGTCAGTCCATGAGGTAGGTGTTCTATGAGGTAGATCTGAGTTCATGAGATGGATGTCATGTGATGAGTTGGATCTTGGTTCATGGGGGGTGCTACACTATGAGGTATATGGGGGACTGAAATCATGAGGAGGCAGATGTGTATGGGGGAGGCTCTGAGGGAGGACAGAAATCTTGAGGAGGCAGATGTGGTGGACCTGGAGATGATTCTTGGGGGAGCAGTACACACCACTCCTGAGGAGATGGTGCTCCAAAATATTCCGGGGAGGGGGGGTTCATCTGCAGAGTACACCCATGCCTTGCATTAGTAGAAGAATGAGTGTGGTAGCTTAGGAGGAAGTGTCAAGTATCCTTATGAGGCTGGTGCTGCTCCTCAGCCACAGGACCGGGCCAGAAAATTTACCTTTTCCCCACCATAGAGAACAATGGAGGGGATGAAGGCAACCAGTTTGGGGGCCTGTAGAATTGGACCCCTGGTCCAATGTTCTTGAGACTTGGTGGGTATCTTGTAGAGAGGCTCCAGCAGCTACCCTGTGTGTTTGGAGTCTCTCCCTCAAACCCCCTCCCCTTCAGCCCCCAGAATATACCCTCTATTTTCACCATTGACTTCAATGGCCCATAGGATATAATGGGGCCGAATTGCCGCTGAAATTCGGCAGCAAGTCGGCAGCAAGTCGATTCAGATCAGAGAATCTGGCCTGCAGCAGCCCAAAAGGGGCCCAAATGCACATCCCGAAAGGGACCCGAATGCAGCAGGCCAAATCAGACGAACCGAATGCACATCCCTACCTTCCATCCCTGCTGCGTAACTGATCTGGTCTTGTCTGATTGATACCTTTGAACACTGTAAATTCAACTGTTGAATACATTTGTGGAGAGAAAGTGATGATTTCTTCCCAAGAAAGGCTGCAGCTGACTAACCAGTGGCACTCAAATACGGTTAGGGATGCTGCGGATTCATAATGTTAATGAAAATAAATTGAAATGCTAACAAGTGATTGAATGGTGTCCAGCAGTCAGATATAGAAAGTTCAAGCTGCCACTTGCTTATACAGCAATAGGCCTGGGTCCATCCCCAGACTGGGGATGCTCTTGGACTCAGGCATACGGACCTGTTCCTTCAAGAAGAGCATGACCCCATTCAGAACAGGTGACACTTTAAATTATGGGTCAGACTTTTCATCCACCAGTAGCACTTTAGTCTTGCTGGGATTAAGCTTCAATTCAATAGGTCACATCCACTCTAAAACTGGTTTAGGGTTTCTACATATGACCAAGTTGATAAAAGGCAACTGTACTTGCCTGCTGTGTTTTGTACTTTCGGGACTTGCTTTCTTGCAGTTTGAATCTGGATTTTGTTAAATGGATCTGTGTTGGCCTGGTATCTTGTACAGATTATTATTAACATAAGGACATAAGAGAAGCCAATGTTGGATCACCCCATCCAGTCCAACACTCTGTCACACAGTGGCCAAAAATACTAGGTGCCATCAGGAGGTCTACCAGTGGGGCCAGGACACTAGAAGCCCTCGCACTGTTGCCCCCCCCCCAGCACCAAGAATACAGTGCATCACTTGCCCCAGACCGAGAGTTCCTATCTATACCTTGTGGCTATAGCCACTGACAGACCTCTGCTCCATATGTTTTTCCAATTCCCTCTTGAAGCTGTCCATGCTTGTATCTGCCACCACCTCCTGTAGCAGTGAATTCCATGTGTTAATCACTCTTTGGATGAAGAAGTACTTCCTTTTATCCATTCTAACCCGACTGCTCAGCAATTTCATTGAGTGCCCATGAGTTCTTGTATTGCAAGAGAGGGAGAAAAGTACTTCTTTCTCTACCTGCTCTATCCCATGCATAATCTTGTAAACCTCGTTCATTTCACCCCTCATCCGTCATTTCTCCAAACTAAAGAGCCCCAAGCGTTTTAACCTTTCTGTATAGGGAAAGTGTTATCATTCTAGTTGCCCTTTTCTGCACTTTTTCCAGTGCTATAATATCCTTTTTGAGGTGTGGTGACCAGAATTGCACACAGTATTCCAAATGAAGTTGCACCATTGATTTATACAGGGGCATTGGCATTATGATACTGGCTGATTTGTTTTCATTTCCCTTTCTAATAACCCCCAGCATAGTGTTGACCCTTTTTATTGTAGTTGCACAGTCTCGAGATTTTCATTGAGTTATCTACTATGACTCAAAGATCTCTCTCTTGGTCAGTGGTTGGGGACTTGCTAGTGCATGTGGTAGATGTGCATGTTTTGGCTCTTTCCTTTCCCCACTTCATTATACCCCTAGATGTGTGGGCTCTGTCCTTTTGTCATTCAGCTCCACATCATGAGACATTGTCTCTGCCCTTTCATCCCTTTCCCAAACCTGGATATTCCCATGTTCTGCCCTTTGTCTTCTCACCTATAGGGCCCCACCAAAGTACTATAATTCCGTCTCCCAGGATATGTCATTCATGAGTTGACAGTTCTCTGGCCAGAGAAGCATCTGATCTTATAGGTGCATATTTGACTGTATTGTATATGGCTGGTCACAGATCATCCAGGCTAACGTAGCATTTTTAAGCAGCCTTTCCTCGTAACTGTACGACAGGCTTACCAAAAAACAAATTATCTGAGATTTGTCCTGGGTTTGCTAGCAATATCTCAGTGTTTCTATATAATTTGCTAGCAATATCTCAGTGTTTCTATATAAATTGATGTGTCTTTCTGAGTGGCACCTTCTTTGGGAGGATTGCCCAAAAGCTTATTGATTGAAACAAACCTCCAAAACGCAACACATGCTTCCTCTGTCAAGCACTACTGATAGGGCTATGAAGCATGTTCTCCGTTTACTGGTTGTGGTCAAAAGATCTGCTTGTTATCCTCTCTTAGCAAGGAAGGCAGGAACAGAACAACAATGAAGAAATCTCAAACATCAACTGAACAGTCGTTGTTTTTGAAAATATAGAATGACTGCTTCTAAGGGGATTAAAGTTTCACAAATGTTTCTGATTTATATGTGATGTAGAGGTGGATTGGTGGATTATCCCCTTAAATATAGATTGATATGTAAATATTTAGGCAAATGAAGGTAAGTGTGAGGAAACAGCATATGAATGGAATAATATGAATAGTGCATCATCATCATTAGCATTTATGTAGCCCTTCAAGTTTTAAAGTGCTTCACATTCATATTCTAGCAACAACCTTATAGTATGAGTCAAAATTATTCTCTCTGTACTTTAAATGAGTGACTGAGGACAAATCCCAGCCAATCAGAGATGATGCAGTAAATGGTTATATATATCATGTTGCTACGTAGGGAGTTGGATTTGCTGGTGTGCTGCTATCATGAGGGCAAACAAACCTCACTCAGAATGAGGTCAGTACTTCCAGGACTACTTACATGGGTAATGCTAGCTAATAAAGCATCATGTAGTAATGGTATTACAATGCCAGATAGTCCATGGAATCTGGTTATATTCTGATGCCATTGAGGAAAAAGGGCATTCTGTTCAGAATGAAGGTGGTGTTTCCTGAATAACCATTTTGTCCCTTTTGATGGAATTTCCAAATTTTCCAAATTTTCAAAAAAGTAAAGGTGTTTTTTGTCACTGATGAAATGTTCATGAATATTCCCCCTTCCAGCTCAATCTTGGCTCTGAAGCAATCATTTTATTACTAGCCTGCTACCCGTGCTTCGCTACGGTATTTAAGTTCCGTAAATCCAGTTATAATACTGATGATGTGAAATTTGAAATGCGACATTTCTTGTAGGAATTGTAGTGGAGAAGATTGTAGTGTAAGAAATGAAGTGAGACATACGTACTTTCCCCCCTCTACTGAAGGACCTCTCTCTAGACCACATTGGTGGTTCTGCCCTCAGGTGCTAGGATCACCAGGCTGCTTAATGAGCTCACTCTGGAGCAGGCCACATAGAACTGTCCATTTAAGAAGCAGCCATCTGCTAAGTCAACTCCTTCCACCTTCCACGAAAGTGATGGCCTTTCTACCTGTGTTCCTGGATTGTTTTGCTCATATGGAGACTGTGTTGTTCTGAGCACCTCAGGGTGATCTTGCTGGTACTTGGTATGTGCAGCTCAGTGCACTGCAGGAGTACTATGTGCAAATGTCTTTGTCACATTCCTAAGTTGCCTCCTCCTTGTAGCGTTGGTGTATCTGACTCGACGTTTGCCAGGAGCTTTCTTGGGGACAGTAAAAGGTGAGAGGTGTGAGGGGGAGTTGGTGTGAGGGAGTGGTGATGTGGTGGACATTTCTTCAGGTTCATGAGGGAGGCACGCATCGAAGTGGCTCCTAGAAATATCCTTTACTATCTCCCCATAAACGTTCATACCCTGGCCCTGCTCCTACACCTGACAGACCCTGGCCTTTCTGGTGTTGGGGGGGATTGTATTTAAAGGCATCGGGGAGGCTGGGCCAGCAGCAGTGCTAAGGCAGTCCTGCTGAGCAGACCTCCCCAACAGCTGTAAGCATCCTACTTCCTCTCCTACACCTGACAGGCAGCTGCCTGTCCAGTGTAGGATGGGGAAGGGAGAGGAATATTAGAAGCCACTGTGGAGGTTGGGCTGCACCTGACAGACAACCGCCTGTTAGGTGTAGGAGATGGGGGGAGTGTGTTGGAAGCCACCCCACCTCCTCTCCTACACCTGACAGGCATCTGCCTGTCCAGTGTAGGAGGGGGAGGGGGGAGGAATATTAGAAGCCACTGTGGAGGTGGGGCTGCACCTGACAGACAACCGCCTGTTAGGTGTAGGAGGTGGGGGTAGTGTGCTGGAAGCCATCAGAGAGGCTGGGCCAGCAGCTTTGCTTCACCTCACAAGTATTTGTTGGACACTCCTGATTTCCTCAACTGTCATTAGCTCTCTGCAGTCTGCTGTAATTGTTGGGGTTTTTAACCTCAGAACACTGAGCTCTGCAGCTGACCAATCAGACAGTGGGGGGTGCAGGGAGGCAGCTGCCTGGCAGCTGCATACGAATCAATGGGTGATCACATTTTACCACTTTTTTCCCACTTAGGGGTTGAATTTCTAAAAAAATCCCTTCTTAGCAAGCACCTACACCATTATAGGAGCACTCTCCCCAAATTTGGTGTCTCTAGGTCCAGTGGTTTGGCCTGGGCGTTGATTTTACGGTGAGGGGGCTTTCTTTTAAACATATAGCTAAGGACACTATGTTTGATCATTAGATTTAGTGACTCTAAATTTTATTGCCTCATTTCAAGTCATGAGTTCCTCTTACTGGACAGTAATATCATACAATGGCCAAGAGACTGAGCTGTGAACCAGGCAGTCCCTGGTTCAGATCTCATAACTGCCATGAGCTCATCAGATAGTCTTAGGAAGCCACAGTCTTCCAGCTTCAGTTTCCCGTCAGCCAATATTACATCATAGGACTATTGTAAAGACTTGCACAGAAATATCTGTGAAGCATTTTGAATTACTGACAAAATTCAAATTGGGGGAAGCTTGGAGAAGTGCTTAAGGTGAATTTCCCTCACCCCATTTTAACTCTTTCATCCTAGGGCAACTTCAGAAGGGCTTGCCTCTGTTCTGGAAGGGATGACAGACACTCTGAATAAACCACCTGCTCATTTTACGAACTGCCTGTAAAAAGCTTGAAATACTGCAGGCAGGAGAAAACAATACTCTTAATTTGACAAATGGACTGAGAACCAGAGACAATTCCCAGAATTGGTTCTAGCTACTTGGTGACCATGTCACAGAGCCAAGATGGATGGTTTTACTATCCGGGTCCAAAGTCCTTGAATCCATTGATTCAAAACTGTGGAGACAGGGGAAAACTGGTTTTAGTAGGAAAGATTCGGCCAGCCCCCCAATTCTCTCATTGCTCCCAAGCAGACACTCCTCAACTGCAGTGAAGAGGTTAAAAACAGCTCTTTGTCACAAGGGGGGATCATGAAGTCAAGCATCAAGCCTTGATCCAATGCTGACACTACCTTGGGAGAGGACGGTAAAGTCCTGTCTTGCAATTATAAGCTTAGAATGTTAGCATTAGATCTTTATATTCTTTTATTTAGCTCTCTGACTGTAGGAATTGCCCATTGAGTATCTCCCAAGTAGATCTGTACGCTTAGCTATTAAAGATCTCTTTGCCTTAATTGACTGGCTGTGTGACAGTTTCACCTACATGGTGGCCTGCTTAAAGGTAAAGGTAAAGGTTCCCCTGCTCGAAAGCCAGTCGAGTCCGACTCTAGGGTTGCGGTGCTCATCTCTGTTTCAAAGCCGAAGAGCCAGCGCTGTCCGAAGACGTTTCCGTGGTCATGTGGCCGGCATGACTAAACACCAAGGCGCACGGAACGCTGTTACCTTCCCACCGAAGTGGTCCCTATTTATCTACTTGCAATTTCTTGCTTTCGAACTGCTAGGTTGGCAGGAGCTGGAACGAGAGACGGGAGCTCACTCCGTCATGCGGTAACTCGGGTCTCGAACTGCTGAACTACTGACCTTCCACAGGCTGCAGTTCAGCGTCTTAACCACTTGAGCCACTGCAGCTCATGAAAATTCAGGGCCCAGTACTGAAGGGACAGCTGCAGGCCAGAAAACAATGGCAATAAAAGATAGTTAAGAAGAGGAGGGGAGGGAGGGAAGAACCAAGCCCCAGACTAGGACCTGTGTGTGTGCGCGTGCGCCCAATTTTCTGGGCAGCCATGAACTTCTAGATGGCTGGGGGGGGGGAGAAGATTGGGTTTGCTGCTGGTGGTAGTGGCTTCTGGACAACCGTGAGAAGTGAGGGAGGAGGTGTTTCCCATAACCAGGGAACTGGGGTTCAAAGAGAATATAAACCAGATCTTCTTGGTTTGCCTGAGGCTGGACTACTAGTTAGCCTTTATTGGCATAAAACAATACCTTAAAAGAGGATTACTATAACAAACGATACATATCAAACCATATAAGACCATACATATAAAACCAACTATTTTGCAAACTACATAGTATTGCATAATGTTACATAAAACAATTTGTTACAGAGTGTTGCTCATTTAGATAGTTTTTCCTGACGTAGCTTTATAGCTGATTGTAAAAACATGGCTACCTTCACTGATACTTCAGTAGCGGAGTCATTCAGAAGACGGTGCACTTTTAAAGCATCAGGAAGGTCCGTCATGTTGGCTAAAATAGGGTTTAAATATCTAAAACGTATGTCTAAATAAAATTGGCAGTGCAAACAGATATGTGAAACTGTCTCGATGCATCCAGAGTTACAATGACAAAGTCTAGACGTATATGCTATATTATTATATCTCCCATGCAAGACTGTTGATGGTAGTGCATTGAATCTTGCTAGTGAAAAAGCTCTGTGCTGTTGTGGTGCTTGTATATTAGATAGGTATGGGGCCATTCGGCCTACCGTGAGGGGAATGGTTGGACTACTACATCAGCAGGGAAGAAAAGAGGGAGAGTTTAATATTTTTGGCCACTGTGTGACAGAGTGTGGGACTGGATGGGCCGTTGGCCTGATCCAACATTGGCTTTTCTTACGTTCCTATGTTCTTATAATGAATCTACCCATAGGGTGAGATACAGCCCATTGGGACACTTCACCAAACCAGGGCTGCCTCTTAGCTCCTACCTTATTTAATTTTATCTAAGCGACATGGTCAATTGTCTGACAAACTCTGATTTCCACCCCCACCCCCAAAAAACTTGTTTTGAGGGTTTTAACAATACTGCAATATGCAGTTGATGTGGTCCTATTATCAAGAGTGCTGCTGGGACTTTGAAGGGCACTTGATCGTCTTACCACATATTGTGGCAAAGAACGCCTCACAATTAACTTTGACGAGACCAAAGTCATGGCATTTGGTAGGCATCCAAAAGAGAGAGTGTGGTCGATGAAGGGGAACAAAAACGAGCAGGCTAATACATTTACTTACCTCGGGGTCGTATTTCAGGAGACTGGATCTAACGCAGCACATTGTACTCTGAAGGTAGGGTGTGCTGAGAGAGCTACATATGCGATTCTGGGATGCTTTCGCTCCAAAGGGTGATCCTGTGTACCTGCTGTGCTGAAGCTCTTTCAAGTTAAAGGAATATCTCAATTTCTTTATGTCACCTTTTTAGGTATTTCGGCCGTTAGTTTGGACTCCTTTGAAAAAAGACAGTCTAAATTTCTTCGTGCCATCTTACATGTCCATTTCCCCCCCCCATTGTTCCTAACATCCTTCTTTGCTTAGAAATGGGACAAATGAGAACTGAGGCAAGAATTCTGTTGGCCTCTTACATTGTCCATCTTACATGGACATTTACATGCCATCTTACATGTCCATTCCCCCCCCCCCAGTGTTCCTAACATCCTTCTTTGCCTAGAAATGGGACAAATGAGAATTGAGGCAAGAATTCTGTTGGCCTCTCAGTGGCTTAGGATACACATGAAACCAAAAGGCCTTCTTCCCTTAATAATGCGAGATTTCTATCAGCCAAAATGGTTATTCTTAATTGAGGGTGCTTTAGAAAGAATGGTCCTTTCACCTGGTGCTCTTTTGTCACAGACCATTGATCATGCAAAATCTATAATTAAACAAAGAGTTTGTGACATGGAGCAGCAGCCAGATTTAATGAAAATTGCAAATTTTAGGGCTCCTGTGAAATCGAGATACTTCATGACAATGGCCCAATATCTTAAAATTTTAGATTTTCCTCCCCACAGAAGGGCTTTTACCCTGCCTAGATGGTGTTGGAAGGGAATCATAGAATCACAGAGTTGGAAGGGGTCATACATGCCATCTAGTCCAACCCCCTGCTTAGTGCAGAATCAGTTTAGAACATCCCTGACAAGTGTTTGTCCAGCTGCTGCTTAAAGACAACTAGTGAATGTGAGCTCACCACCACAGTGATTCCACTGTTGCACTGTTGCACAACTCTTACTGTAAAAAAGTTGTTCCTAATATCCAGCTGGTACCTTCCTGCCCTTAATTTAAACCCATTATTGTGAATCCCATCTTCCTGCTGCCAACAGGAACAGCTCCCTGCCCTCCTCTAAGTGGCAACCCTTCAAATACTGAAAGAGAGCCATAATGTCCCCCCTTAACCTCCTCTTCTCCAGATTAAACATTCTCAAGTTCCTCAGCCTTTCCTCATAGGGCTTGGTCTCCAGGCCACTGATCATCCTCGTCGCTCTCGTCTGCACACGCTCCATTCTGTCCACATCCTTTTTGAAGTGAGTCATCCAAAACTGCATACAATACTCCAGGTCCGGTATGACCAATGCAGTGTACAGCAGGACTATGACATTTGTGATTTGGATGTTATACCTCTGTTGATACACCCCAAGACTGCATTAGCCTTTTTTGTCACTGCATCACACTGGCTGCTCATATTTAACTTTTGGTCCATCCTTACCCCAAGATCTTGTTTACACTCCTCAG
Source organism: Gekko japonicus (assembly GCF_001447785.1). NCBI lineage: Eukaryota > Metazoa > Chordata > Lepidosauria > Squamata > Gekkonidae > Gekko > Gekko japonicus. The sequence goes on along the minus strand of NW_015162018.1, from coordinate 103,803 downwards.
AAGTGCATCTCCCATCCAGTATGTGTGCTCCTCATTTTTGTTACCCAGGTATAAGACTCAGCAGTTATCATTGTTAAATTGCATCTTGTTCACATCCGCCCACTGTTCCAGCATGTTCAGATCTTGTTGAATTCTATCCCTGCCTTCTGATGTGTTCGCTGCTCCTCCCAATTTGGTGTCATCTGCAAATTTGAGTAGCCCCTCCACACCCACATCCAGATCATTTATAAAAATATTGAAAAGTACTGGGCCCAGAACCGAGCCCTGTGGCATCTCACTGGACACCTCCCTCCATTCAAATGAAATGCCATCGACAACTACTCTCTGAGTGAAATATCAGAAGATCCCATGTTCTGAAAGGATTTGTCCCTGCTCCCTAGGTGAGGTGGAAAAGTTGGAAGACGTTGTCATCTGCTGCCCTTTTTATAAAGACATTTGAGACACGACAATTCTTCATTTTTGGGATGACCTAGTAGTGGTGACAGATTAGGCTTGTTTGGAGAAACTGCTGATAGATGAAATTCTAGCTATCACTAAGGTAACAGCTAAGCTCTGTGCTCAAGCAATTAAAGTGCAAAGCAAACAATAGATCTGTTTTGTAGACTTTTCCTCTCTTTGTTTTGTGTTTCTGCTTTTTTTAGATTTAATATACGGTATTTTTATTATTTATTTATTACTTTAAATTTATATCCCGCCTATGCCGGGGCAAACTGTCTCAAGGCAGCATACACAGGTAAAATGCGATAAAACAATAAATACAACAAAATTCACATAAACAACAATTTACATAAAGTGCTAATAATACTGATAGCAGCGGTTACTATACATGGTCTGATGAAGAGAGGCAATATATAAGACAATGTTGGATCAGGCCAATAGTCCATCCAGTCCAACACTCTGTCACACAGTGGCCACAAATACCAGGTGCCATCAGGAAGTCCAGCAGTGGGGCCAGGACACTAGAAGCCCTCCCACTGTTGACCCCCCCCCCAAGCAACAAGAATACAGGGCATCACTTGCCGCAGAGTCCCTATCTAGGCAATATACAACAATGAACCATAGGGCCGTAGTGTGTTCAGTTTCCAGTGTCTCATTCATCAGTGACCCTGCAAAACACTACTACCTACTGGAAAAGCCACGGCATGAGCAGTCGTGTGATCACTGACGCTCCTATCTCCCGCAGCATGCGAGGCCTCCTGCCGAACTCTGCAGGCGCACACATGCGCAGCTGAATTGCCTCGCTTTCCTGTCCGTGGCTTCCCCCTTGCATCTGATCACGCTGGGGAGCATATATGCGGGGGATCTGTCTGATCCCACTGCCACACTTCTCTTTTACTGTGGCTCTAAAAAGCCGCACTTCTGCCCCGGCTTTTCCTGCGGTGTGACTGGGGCCTGAGTTTAGCTTATCATACCTCATGATAGCAGAGCTAGGTATGAACGAAGAACCGAAAGACTAACTTTTTAAAGGCCTAAGATCTGTGTGAGACAGAGCCCTTTAGCCCAACTAAAAATCAGACCATTGAAGTTATGTTGATATGAACCTGTTACAACAGATGCCCCAGGAGGAGCCACTTTATGATGGGATAGATCTGCAATCTAACCCATCCCTTGTGTAGTGCAAATCACAGCACCAATTGAAGGATGCATTGGCGTCAAGTCCAGTCCTGGTAAACAAATGGTTTGTCCATGTACTTGAACTGTTAATCCAAAAGTCACAAGGTCGATTTGTCAACCATGCAATATCAACAGCCAGTTATCTCCCATTTGGTCGCTTCAACCCATTTGAAGGCCTAGAGAGTAATATGAGGCCTGAGTGTGTCTAATGAAAGAACAAGAAACTGAACTAAAGGTCCAATTTCTTGACAACATGTACCAGGAATCTTATTATATTTAAGAAGAAACGAATAATCTGCTGTCATGCAAACTTCCACCACTGACTTCTGAATGTCAGATTGTTTAGATGACATGTACTTTTCCCACTCTGGCCTCTTCATTTCCCCACAGATTTCATGTCTTCAGCAGAGCAGAAGTGTAGCATAACGTGTTTTAAAATTGTCCCAGATAAGTGTTCAGCATGTGCCATTCATTTTTTCTACTTTATTTTTGTTTATTGAAAATGTTTATCTTGTATTTTGCTTGCTCTCAAGTAGCAATAGTAGTGACCTATAAACTATTTAAAACAGTAATTGAAAACAAAATAAAAAGAATCAATGCATATCCAGTCAACAACAATAAAAACAGGAAGCGCTTGGGATGAAGACATAGAGGAGCCAGGCTCAAAGACGGAACAGCTGGGGCAAGGGAATGAGAGAGGGGGAGAGTGAGAGAGAGAATATTCCTTACATGGCCTGATCCTGAAGAGTAAACATTTTAAACCTGGTAAACAAATGGTTTGTCCCTGTACTTGAACTGTTATCCAAAAGTCACAAGGTCGATTTGTCAACCATGCAATATCAACAGCCAGTTATCTCCCATTTGGTCGCTTCAACCCATTTGAAGGCCTAGAGAGTAATATGAGGCCTGAGTGTGTCTAATGAAAGAACAAGAAACTGAACTAAAGGTCCAATTTCTTGACAACATGTACCAGGAATCTTATTATATTTAAGAAGAAACGAATAATCTGCTGTCATGCAAACTTCCACCACTGACTTCTGAATGTCAGATTGTTTAGATGACATGTACTTTTCCCACTCTGGCCTCTTCATTTCCCCACAGATTTCATGTCTTCAGCAGAGCAGAAGTGTAGCATAACGTGTTTTAAAATAGTCCCAGATAAGTGTTCAGCATGTGCCATTCATTTTTTCTACTTTATTTTTGTTTATTGAAAATGTTTATCTTGTATTTTGCTTGCTCTCAAGTAGCAATAGTAGTGACCTATCACCTATTTAAAACAGTAATTGAAAACAAAATAAAAGGAATCAATGAATATCCAGTCAACAACAATAAAAACAGGGAGCGCTTGGGATGAAGACACAGAGGAGCCAGGCTCAAAGACAGAACAGCTGGGGCAAGGGAATGAGAGAGGGGGAGAGTGAGAGAGAGAATATTCCTTACATGGCCTGATCCTGAAGAGTAAACATTTTAAAATTTGCAGTGGTGAAGGGGCAGTCCTGGTTTGAAACTGAACCTTAAATACCCGACTAAAAGTAGGTCCTTTAAGACACAAAATTTGTGGTCTTTTCCATGAGTGATTGGAACAGTGTTTTCTCATTACTTGAGTTACTCTGGGAGGGATGCTTATAGGGAAGGAGATGGCTATCCTTATTTAGAGCTTGATTGATTTGCCAAGCTGGTGTATGCTGTTTGGACACTCGTTGAGTAGTTTGGAACTTTCATGCCAATAATGGTTTTGTGTGTTGTGTGAGTAGTTTGGAATGTGTAATGTATCCAGTTCGGACCATGTGGCCGGCTTGGGCTCCACACGGTCAAGCGCAAACATCGAGCTTCGCTCAACGAAACAATGAACTAAGCAGATCCTAGCCCACACCTATCAGAGGGCTAGGTTCCCAGCCGAAAGCCTATGGAACTCTCGGCTACTGTAAATAACCTATTGTGATGTGGGGGTGTGTTCTGGGTGGTGGTTTCATGGAGAATATAAGCTGGCCTGCGAGCCGGCTAAAGTTGTCTTGTTCCTCACTAAATAAATTACGTTAGCTGATATCACTCGTCTGTCCACGTAGTTTTCAGAATGTCAGGTTATTGTCGCACAAGCACTGGTTGTTCATTTTGGTCTGGATGTAGGGAGGTCTTGTAACTCCACAAGCCCACAAGGTGAATGTACCACAGCCTAGGAGAAATGGAAATCATATCCCTGCTGAGCTCCCTCCACTCTCTTAACTCCAATTTCCACAAGCACCCCCCCCCCCAATCTCCAAGAATTTCTACATCACAGTTGGAGACCCTAGTCCTTGATGAAGGGGACTGGCAGTTTCTCACAGGGACCTAGCGGTCACATCATGAGATGGCATTCTTTCACACTTAATTCTTGTCATGATTCTTTGATTGAATCTAAGACAAAAACTGCCTCCTTACCTACGTTTGTAGGGGTTTGGAGGGGGTAACATCTTGATGCTGACACTGAAAACTCCCTTATCTGGTAACAGAGAAACATTCAGAGAAAGGCTATACAGAAAGACAAGGATGTATTGGATCCATTCCAGTCCAGCTTTCACCCCAGCCACAGGACAGAGATGCTGTTGGTTGCCCTGACAGATGATCTCTGCAGACAGCTGGACTGAGGCAGGTCAGTGCTGCTGTTAATGCGAGACCTCATAGTGGTGCTTGACATAGTCGACTATGATCTTTTGGCCCACCACCTAGCTAACGTGGGAGTCTGTGGGGTAGCTCTTCAATAGCTTACTTAATTTCTCCGTGGTCGGGGACAGAAGGTGGCACTGAGAGAGAGTGTGCCCTCTAGGCACCCTTTAATGTGTGAGGTCCCTCAGGGGGCGCTCCTCTCCCCAATGTTATTTAACATCTATTTGCATCCCCTCACCTACATGGAGTTTCAGGCTTGGGTGTCACCAGTATGCTGATGACCCCCAGCTGTATCTGTTGTTGGACGTTCACCCAGCTGCCACCCTGTAAAATCTGGCCATGGCTTTGGAGGCCATGGTGGGGTGGTTAAAAAAGAGCAGGCTGTGACTGAACCCAACTAAGATGGAGGTTCTGTGATGCGGGGGACTTCAGGGTTTGGGCATAGTCTTCCTGCTCTTGATGGGGCACCGTTGACCCTGGCACAGTCCATCAAGGGTGTGATTTTGGACACCTCCCTAACTATGAAAGCCCAACTCATCTGCGCCAGGCTCAGCAATTGACCCTTTCTTGTCATGCCCTGACCTAGCCGTGGTAATCCGTGCAACAGTCACCTCCAGGCTAGACTACTGTAACTTGCTTTATATTGGCCTGCCCTTGAGACTGATACGGAAGCTCCAGCTGATTCAAATGCAGTGGCGTGAGTCCTGATGGGAATGTCATGGACAGCACACATACAACTTGTGCTGCACCAGCTACATGGGCTTCCAATGGAATACCGAGTCAGGTTCAAGGTTTTGGTGTTGACTTTTAAGGCCTTGAGTGGTCAGGGACCAATGTATCTGTGGGACAGTCTCCTCTGGTATGTCCCTGGGAGGCCATTACACTCCTTGGATAGCAATCTGCTGGTGGTCTCTGGCCCCAGAGATCTCTAGTTGTCCCCGACCAGGGCCAGGGCCTTTTTGGTTCTGATCCCAACCTGGTGGAACTCTCGGCTGAACACCATCAGGGCCCTGCAAGTCCAGAATGTGACGTAATGTGTAGCTCGCCATCTGGAGTCCTTTAAAGTTGTAATACCAGTATTGTTTATGTATCTGATTTTTATGCTTTTATATTTTCATCTATTGTTGTACATTGCCCAGAGCCCTGCAGTAGCAGGGATTGGACAATTCAAATTTTAAAAAATAATAGTAATAATGTAAGGAGATAGTGTTGCCAGGCAACAATTCACCTTTAAATCTTCCCTCTACCACATTCTCATAGGAGATTTTATTTTTCTAACCTTGGTATATTTTTCATAGACAAATCTTCTCTGTATTATTATTGAGCAAGATGTTACAATTTTTTGTGCCGTTTGCAATTTTCTCATGACCCCTGAGTATGCTACTTTGTGTGACACATTGTTGGCAATATCCATACTTGAACTGAAATCTGTTTATTAAAATCCTTTCTCCGCCTTAAATGAGATGTTTGAGCAGAAAATGGCAACCCCAACTAGTACCTCAGGATATGATGAAAAAATAATCACCTTATTCTCTTATTAGGGGAATTTTTCATCTTGAGCCTACCTGCCCACCAAGTATTTGTATGTTAGGAAAAAATCAGGACCTAAATAAGAAACGACCAGGGAATAAGCACCAGAATATATATAGGTCCCGGTCACTTGGAAAATTTGCCGCGCGAGAGGCACGGCTGCCGGGCAGATTAAGAGGGCACAATCATATGGCAACATCTGGCAAGCGTCGCGCTCCCGTCTCCAACCCGTAGCGTCCAGCCGAATATGCGGAGTTTAAAAGTAGCTGGAAAAGTGTAGTATTATCTGGAAAACACGGGGTGTGGATGGGCATCTGATCACAGAAGCGCTGGTATCCCATCGCATCTGGTGCCCAATGGATGTTTTTTTGTAAGCCTCTGTGGTATGCGCACAAATGCGCACATGCACAAATGCGGTACTGCTTCGTTGCCATGCTTCGCCATCACCGTTTGATCGGCGGCTCACGGCCTGAGCACAGAGCCTCGGGGGAATGTGTGATTGACCTACCACGCTTCATTTTGCTCTGGAGCAAAAAGCCTCACCCCCCCCCCAGATTATCTTGCTCATGTGACTGGGGCCATAGTAACAAACACAAATATATTTTAATAATATCTCATCAATTAATATGGCCTTTGAATTTTAGCAGCAGAAGAAGCCATGGTGCAAATAACAACATTGTTTCAAACTATTAGGGATATATGTGCCAGTGCACACATCTTTTTCTCAATGAGTGAACTTTTTAAGTTTTAGAGATTTGCACATTTAGGGTGAGTGACTATTTCGCCTGCTGCTCTGATTGCTAGTGCTGCCAAATCCAATCCATGAAGAATGCCAAATGTTAATTAGCCTGAGTCCTTTTGGCAACCCACCTATGCTCATCTTTTGCCTTGACAACCCTATGCGGTTTCCACAAGCTGTCTGTGACTTGACAGCATGTTCCACCACCATATAATAATACAAAGCACATGTAGTCCATTCTGACTGGCGGGAGCTGTAATTTATGCTTTCTACTGATCAGAGCTTCTCTGGTTTTCCTTCTCTATCTGCTTGTAAATTCTTACATCCTGAAGGTCTTTCTGCTACTCAAAGGCCCGTTCATTACTGCTTCCTATAATCCTCTTGTTCCTATAAACTTTATAGAACATAGCTCGGCATGGGTGGGAGTGAATTATTTGCCTCAGCTGAATAGAATACCATAGAGCCCATCCTCCAAAGCAATTATTTTCTCCAGGGGAGGAGAGATCTGTTGTCTGGAGTTCAGTTGTGATACCTGAAAATCTTCAGGCTCCACCTGGAGGTTGGCTACCCTAGGCGTAGCAGTTACCATTTCAGAGCAGGGCCTGCCAGACCCAGGTTCTTGCTGTGAAAATCGAGTGGGCAATTTTGGACAAGTCACAGACTTTCAGCCTAACCTACCTCGCAGGGTTGTTGTGCAGATCAAAAGGGGGAGAGGAGAATGATGTAAGCTGCTTTGGCCTCCACTGTGGAGAAAGAATGTACTTTGCCTCCTGGGTAACAATTGCTGCCAATCTCCAGGTGAGGTCTGGGGATCACTCAGAATTAAAACTGTTCTCCAGATGGTAGAGATCAGGGACAGATAGTGGTAGGTTGATGGTTGGCTGGGAAGGAGATAGGGTTGCAAACTCCAGGTTGAGAGATTTCTGGAGATTTGAGGGGTTGTTGGATCCCCAAGCATCGAGAATAAATCCACGTTTTCGAGAAAAGCAAAATTTATTTCAAAGCTTTGGAAAGACACTCAAACACGTTCTTTGTTAGAACTGACTACCTCCAGGTGAGGGTTGGAGATAACTCTGAATTACAACTGCTCTCCAGGAGGGAGGGGGGAGGAGATGGAAAGCTGAAGCAGAGGGGCAGATAAAAGTAGGTTGATGGTTGGCTGGGAAGGAGATAGGTTTGCCAACTCCAGGTTGGGAAATTCCTGGAGATTTGAGGAGTGGAGCCTGGAGAGGGTGAGGTTTGAGGAGGGGTGAGACCTCAAACAGGTACAATGCCATAGGCTCCACCCTCCAAACCAGTCATTTCCTCCTGGGGAATCACTGCTTCCAGTCTCCAGGTGAGGGCTGGAGACCACTCAGAATTACAGCTGCTCTTCAGATGGCAGAGATCAGTTCCCCTAGAGAAAATGGTGGACTCTGTGTCAATATGCCCTGCTGAGGTCACCACAGCAAATTGACGCTGAGTGTCCAAAGCTGAAGCATCCACCCAGAGCCTCTTTCTAGAGCTCGTTGTATTTATTTCCACAACGGACCTTATTCTTAGTTATATAATAATAACTGTCCTTAGTTTTATAGGGTGTTCATTGCACTCATTTCACTGTATACCAATGACTGATATACCAACAACATAAGGTATGTCCATTTTCCTGTTTCATATTACAGATATTTTAGGGAGGCCCAGTGAGTGGACATAAAGGCAAAATCTGGACTATGAGTTTTCTTGGTTCATAATACACATTCTTAGCCACTGTGCCACAACATCTTCACTAGTGGGTATCAACTGCAGTGATTTAAAGTAGCTACACTCTGAAAGTACAAAATATCTCTGAAGTTTTGAAACAAGGACTGTACCTTTCAATAGGAGACATCTGACAACAGTTGTCCTCTATATTTGATAGAGGACCTCCCACTCCTTCCCTAACAAAACTTAGTTACTTTAATGTTCCCGGTCCCTTCTGCTTTAAGAACCACTAGCTTTCTCTTTTTTCTCTCCTATAGAATCAGATATTGCTGACTTTGATGGGAGAAGCTCCCTCCTCTACAGGTTCAACCAAAAACAGATGAGCACCTTTAAAGACGTTATTTCCCTGAAGTTCAAGAGTATGCAGGGAGACGGGGTCTTGTTTCATGGAGAGGGGCAACGTGGAGATTATATAACACTGGAGCTTCAGAAAGGGAAGCTGGCTTTGCATCTCAACTTGGGTATGTATCCTCAAACATTCCAACATATTCTACAACACAGTTTGATCCTTAAATCATCACCATCGTCATTGCAGAATAGGTCCCATATGAAGAACATCCTTTAATACGCAACAATGAAAGGCATGTGGATGAGAGAGCGGAGTAATGTAGTGACACAGCGGCATATATCCTTACTATATTATTGTGACTTTGTGTTGGCTAGCTTCATACACTTCAGAAACATGAAGGGTTTTATTTTAGCAAAGGTTATGTAGAAGAAGGATGCTGTAAGATTGTAATACATTTGTTATTAAATAGGCTTCCCTGGGTGTGCTCTGTTTGGCAGTTGTATTTTGACACCTGTCATGCTCATAAAAAATGATAGGTACATTATGTGTACTGCATGGGCTGAATATATGCACATATGTTGCAGTTCTTTGGCCATGCAGTTATTTCTGATACATTCTTCTGTTTTGAACAAGATTTCATGTGTAAGCTGAGTTATCCTGCCCTATTTATGTGATATTTATTTGGTCCAATAAAAACCTGTCCTTTAGTGGTTACATGGGATCACATGGAAGTCAGTGAGATGTGCAGCCCAAGTATAAGAACGTTCACTTTAAAATACATCCTGCTGTTTTCAGTGGGGTTTACATGCATGTAAACATGTATGGCATTACATGCATTACTGTTTTTTGTAGCATAATCTAGCTCACTTTCAAGAATTCATGGATCCTTTTTTTTACTCAGTGGGTCATGCAGCAAGTTTAGTCTGAAGTAAGTTCCATTGGCTCTAGTGAAACTTGCTTTCAAAGAAGCATGTTTAGGATTTCACTCTTAAATGCTTTAACAATGTGTTGTGTATCTGTTTTGACATCCTCCTCCCCAGTCCTTCTACCTGAATTACACTAATTTGTAAAAGGGCACTGATTGTGTATTGACTGAGCTCAGTTGTGCCTTCTTGACAGGGAACTGGAGAATTCCCTACCTGTTCACCACTTAAATCATGAGTGGTGTGCTTTCTCCTTGATGCATGTTAATTTGCAATGTGTATCATTTTTTTTTTTTTTGCAATCTGCTTTGCTGATTTTAAGCATGGTGTGCTTCAATATGTGTTGATTACTATAACCCAATAAAATTTTGCTTGTTAGGCTGTAGCTTGTCAGAAAAAAACTATGATTGTATTTAGATTTTGGTAATTCCCATTCATTTGGAGGTAAAATTTTAACCTTTGTGTTTGGCGCATCAGAAGCATAGAATTCTCGCGATTCTAGTGTGCAATTTCTGCTGCTTGGAATGAACAAGCTTTTTAAACCTGTCCAAATGATGATGTCTAAGGAGTTTTGCTCACTGCTTTCAAAATAATTATTTAAAAGGTAGCAGAGTCACATCTGATGCATAAGGTTCACTAATTCCAGGCTGCTGGCCTGTTTATATATTGCAGCCAAAGCAACAGTCTTCTAACATCTGAAAGACTAACACATTGATTGTGGCATATGCTTTTGTGAATCTGAACTCACTTTGTCATATGCAGTCTCCACAAACTACACAGGAACTACCTCTATTCCCACCTGTGCACTGTGGTCGTATCAGGGGTCATTTTCTGCAGGAGCGCACAGGAGTGGAGCTCCAGCAGTAAAGAGCCCAGGGGGCGGGCACATGCAACAAGCCCCACCCCCTGCTCCCAGCAGCCCTCAGTCAGAGCAAGAAGCAGCCAGGTAAACTGCAGAGCCCCCTCTCCCCCCCAGTCCAAAACAGTCCAGTGGCACCTTTAAGACCAAGGTCTATTCAGGTACAAGCTCTCCCTCCTCTGCGAGGACAGATCTGCACGTTCCCCCCCTCCAATAGCTAGCAATCCAAAACAGTCCAGTGGAACCTGAGCGGTGGGTGTTGCCTTCTGACACACTTCCGGTGATGTCAGGGGGTGTGGCATATGCAAATAAGTTATGCTAATGAGTTGTGCTAATGAGCTCCTGCACCTCTTTTCCTACAAGATGACCCCTGGTTAGTCCATCATCCGGCCCAAATGGATTGTTCATTGCAAGCACTAGCAATGTCAGCCTAGCATATGTAGCATCAATTCTTTACATGAAAAGCACTTTCCCCTCTTCTGGCTATGCTTGCATCGCTTTAATTGGTTGCTCATTATGTTTACTATTCAGTGTAGAGATATGAATTAAATATTCTCTGAGTAAGGGTTGAGCTTCTCTGTTCTCATTCATTAATAATTTGTTAAGAGTGATACAGTTAATCAAGAAAAAACACTAATTGCCATTTATAGCATTGTCTTTGTTCCTTTTAAAAAACAAATTGGCTACTTCGATATAATTATAGCACAGTGCCTGCTGCGGCTCCCCCCTCCCCCCTTTTCTCAGAGGCTCCTTTCAGAGCTGTGTTATGTCCCAGCCCATCTGTGCACTTCAAGGATTCATTTCACAGCTGTTGTAGCTTTACTCCGTGCAGGGTCGTCTCTGTCCACGCAGAAAAGAAGGTCTTTGATTCCCTGTAATTGAACCCCTGCCTTGAGCAAGGCATCTTAGCCGTGTAAGCTGCATTCAGCTACTGAGATGCAACCAAGCAGAGAGGGAGAAAGAGGAGAAGAAGTCAAGAGGAAATGCCTGCAGAATATAGAATGAGTTGATGGAGTTCATGTGAAGTAACAGACAGCATCAAATCTCCAAAGAGAAACAGAAGGGGGAAAAATAAAGCACATAGGGGGAAAAATAAAACCGTCTTATTTTCCTCTTACTTTCTGGGAAGAGAGTCGGGTTGCCAGCCTCCAGGCAGGTCCTGGAGTCCCCTCAGAATTACATCTCCACATTACAGAGATCAGCCCCCCTCAAGAAAATGGCAGCTTTAGAGGGTAGAATATGATACCCCATAGATTCTAGGTGAAACCCCTCCCCAAATTCTTCCCTTCATGGGCACCACCTACAAATCTCCATGAATTTCCCAGACTGTAGCTGGAAACCCTAGGAGGGGAGGGGAGGAATTGCCCTTTCAAAATGTTAACTTTGTACAACCATTTGTTAGCATCAGATAGGGGAAAGGTGGTGTCTCTTTAGCAGCCATGACTAAAACAGAATCAGTATGACCTGTGCTCTCATTCTGTGCAATAGAACACCATTGGAAAGCATTATTTTGTGAAGAAGAAGAAGAAGAGGAAGAGGAAGAAGAGGAGGAGGAGGATTTATACCCCGCCCTTCATTACCCAAAGGTGTCTCAGAGCGGCTTACAAACTCCTTTCCCTTCCCCTCCCCACAACAGACACCCTGTGAGGTAGACGGGGCTCAGAGAGCTCTGACAGAAACTGCTCTTTTTTCAAGGACAGCTCTTATCAGAACTACGGCTTGCCCAAGGTCATCCCGCCAGGTGCAAGTGGAGGAGTGGGGAATCAAACCCGGTTCTCCCAGATTAGAGTCCGCTCACTTAACCACTACACCAAACTGGCTCTCGAAGGCAGGGAGAAGAAGAAGAAGAGATTGGATTTATACCCCACCCTTCACTACCCATAGGAGTCTCATAGTGGCTTACAAACTCCTTTCCCTTTCCCTCCCCATAACAGACACCCTGTGAAGGTAGGTGGGGCTGGGAGAGCTCTTGACAGAAACTGCTCTATTTCAAGAACAGCTCTTATCAGAACTACGGCTTGCCCAAGGTCATCCAGCCAGGTGCAAGTGGAGGAGTGGGGAATCAAACCCGGTTCTCCCAGATTAGAGTCCGGGCCCTCGACCACTACATCAAACTGGTTCTAAATTTGCTTAATCAAAGACCACTATTAAGCTCATGGGAACTAGAGAAATATCTAAAAACATCCCAAATTAGCTTCTGCAGGATACATGGTGCTTTTAATAATTTTCAAACAGTTATTATTTTTGCACTGCGTTGTGCAAAAGATATACCACATACTTCAGATTTCTTTGAACTGTCATAAATAGATGACCTTTTAAAACGGCAGAATGAATCTGGGGCAGCTGACAAGTGGGAGGGAGGCTGGATGTCTTGTGGGTGGTAAAAGAGTATTTAGGCAGATTGTTAATAGGGCAAGGTATGAACCAAGTTAGTGTCCTTTTGAAACAGACATTTTAAAACCATTAAATCAGTCCCATCACAGTGGTTATTCTACAAGATAGTGTTTTGTGAGGTATTTTTAATTAGGAAGCACACATCTAGCAGGCTTCTTGTACTGCATAAGACAGAACATAACAGAATGGAATAGTTCTATTGGGCAGGATATATTCTGAGATGGGTTCCTCTAAGGGAGGCCTGCACCCATAATGCCAGATGCATTCCACCAGCTATGTATTGTGTCTTGAGAGCTTCTTCTATTTTGCTATATCAGGGAAGAAGTAAATACAAGATGTTGGGCCCCTGTAAATGGACAAGGGTTGCCAGCCCTCTGTGGGGGGAGGGACATCCCCCATTCCCAGCTTCTCTTTTCCACCTCCACTCTGAGTGGTGGTGAAATATTTTAATTTTTTTTTTTTTTTAGTCACGGGGAAAAACTTGGAAGTGGCATCAGTGCTTTTTAGGGATCAGGAAAAAACGATATTGTTTTGCCATCGTTTCCAGCAGGAACTCATTAGCATAATAGGCCACACCCAACCGCATAAACTCATTAGCATATTAGACCATACCCTGACATGATGGCTCATTAGCATATTCGGCCACACCCCACACCTTCCCTTGGCTTGCCAGGGCAAGCCCCCCCTGGCCCGCCCGCCTCAGAGTCGCCCAGTGGGGGTCGCTTTCCAGGCCTTCCCTCTGTAGCCAGGCACGCAGAGGTTTTGGCTGTAGTGGGCGTGGCCAACTCCGAAGCCAGCCGGAACGCCGTTCCTGTGCATTCCTGCCCCCAAATAGCCCTGGTTTCCAGTGGTTCCTAGAAAAGTATGGGAAACCCAGAAGTGACATCACATTGTTGCCCCAGTGTCCCTCCATCTCCTGCTGGTTTCCAGGCTGGGTCTGCCAAACCTACAATGAATGGTAGGGCAGCATTTTGCTTGCTCTGTATATCAAAATTGCCTTGCATTTCGTAAATTTCTTTGGTGGTTTTGCCCAGCTTTTAAAGTTTGCTTTAAAATTCTTCTGGTCTCTTGGACTTCAACATACAACTGTAAAAGATTTCCCCACTATGAATTGGCATCTACCACAGCTAATATATGGAACCATCATTATGAGACAATTAAGGCTGCATTGAACTGTCCATCATACAGCAGTCTAGTGAACATTGCTTCTTAAATGCAAGTAGGAGATAGGGTGGAATAGTCTTCCTCACTAGGCCTTTTTACTTTAAAAAAATTTACACATATTGCTGGATCACACCAAGGTTCCTCTAGTCTAGCATATTTTACAAAGAACCCAGAATCAGCAGCCAAGAATTAGTCTACTAGAAATTGGCCTCTGGGCCAATGGTGGTTCATGAGTCCTATTTCTGGATGCAGCTCTAGTCTGTATTGAAGCAAAACGACATTTAATACTGTACGTAATTTACATGTTTGAAGTTTAACTCAATTTTAATTTCAGCTGAACAGACTGAGCTAAAAGCATTTAAAGGAGTATTTGTCTAAAAAAACTCACATCTTTTCTTTTATTTGATTAATTATGTTTGTTTAAAATGCAAGTGACATTTTTCCTGAGTTTTCCCCTTGTTGTTGCATAAACCTATTAACAGGCTTTGTCCTCCACTAATCTCTTTCTATTTTCTTTAACAAAAATGATGTCTGTTATTTCTTTTCTAAAAGAGATTAAAGCATTACAAGCACAAAAATATTCATGTCTGAAAGGAACTTAAAAGCCTCACTTCTTTGACTTTTGTAGTGGATTTGCCTTTTAGGAGGAAGTCCAGGATAATCTAGTTATTTTAGCAGACAGTGTTGGCAGAGTTACAGGCCCCAGTCACACGGGCCGGATATCGCGAGGGGGAGGCGTGGCTAATTGCCCCAGCGCAGTTTGATCCGTAATTACGCGATCAGACGGGCCGGTGGCAAACCACGGGTCCTTCCCTCAGCGCCAGCGGGTAAACGAGGGACCGGAGGGAAATGCTGAGCGCTGGCGGCATCACACCACGGGCGTCTGGAGGCAGCCCATGACAAACGTTTACTAGTACCTTGGAGGTACTAGTTTTTAAATGCGCATTGTCGGTGGTAAGCCACAGGTGCGCTCCACTTCCCAGATGTTGGGGTGTGATTGCGCCTGGATAATCCGCCCATCTTCTGTGCCTCTCCCGCGGCAACTTTGCCGTGTGACCGGGGCCTAAATATGCTAAGGAAGTGGAGCACTGACATTTTAGGGGAAAATAAGGAGGTTTATTAAAGTGGAACAAACTGTTACAGAACACAGAAGAGAGAAAACCTTAACTGTCTAACCTCACTGCTAAAGGAAGAACGACAAGAACAACAACAGAAGCTCTGCAGGAGCCGGAATTCTCCAGAAGAGCCAATCAGGAGACAGGAAGGACATAATTTTAAAATGCGGAAGGTCCCTAATCTAGCTATGCTAATTTAGCAGTCCTTCACCTGTAGGGTTGCCAGGTCTGACTAGGAAAATATGAGAACTTTGGGGGTGGAGCAGGAGACTTTGGGGATGGAGCCAGGAGACTTTTTGTGATGTCCTCTCCTGTGATGTCACTTCCAGGTCAAAGGTCAAGTGATGTCAGTTCCCAAACTCCACCCCTTCTAATGATGTCACTTCCAGCACATTGCATTAAAACCCTTCCCCTTCCGGTGATGTCACTTTCAGAGCACTCCCCCAAACCCACCTCTTCCACTGAAGTAACTTCCTTCTATCAAATCCAAATTTAAATACCAACATACATCCATGATTTCTTCCCTGGCCTTTCCTGTTAGGTCACTTCCTCCTTCCAAATTTAAATTTCTCACATTACATTGCTTTCGACCTGTCAAATCTTCAGAATCTTACTTGCCTCCATTTTATCTTCAAAAACCACTCAGTGAGGTAGGCTGCCCCCCAGGCACCAAGAATGCAAAGCATCTCTGCCCCAGACTTAATGTTCCATCTGTACTTTTTAACGAAGAGCCTCTGATGGACCTCTGCTCCGTATGTTTATCCAATCCCCTCTTGAAGCTGTCTGTGTTTGTAGCCGCCACCAGTGTTCCCTCTAAGCTGAGTTAGTGTGAGCTAGCTCACAGTTTTTTAGCCTCTGGCTCACACTTTTTTGTCTTCACTCAGGAAGGAGGGCTCCAGAGCAAAGTAATTTATGCAGCAGGCTCAGAAGACTCCACAGCTTAGAGGGAGCATTGGCTGCCGCCACTTCCTGCAGCAGTGAATTCCATGTGTTAATAACTCCTTGGGTGAAGAAGTACTTCCTTTTATCACTTCTAACCCTACTGCTCATTAGTTTCATGGAGTGCCCTTGAGTTCTTGTACTGTGAGAAAGGGGGGAAAGTTCTTCTTTCAGTGCCTTCTCTGTCCCATCCATAATTTTGTAAACCTCTGTCATGTCATACCTCAATTGTTGTTTCTCCAAGCTAAAGAGCATTAACCCCTCTTAATATTTCTTCTTGGCAAGGTGTTCCATCCCCTTAATCGTTTTAGTTGCCCTATTCTGCATTTTTCCAATGCAATACCTTTTTGAGGTGCAATGAAAAGAACTGTACACAGTAGTCCAAAATGAGACTGCGTCATAGATATATACAAGGGCATTATGATACTGGCTGATGTGGTTTTAATCCCCTTCCTAATAATCCCCAGCATAGCGTAGCATAGCATTTGCCTGGTTTTACTGCAGTTGCACACTGAGTTAACGTCTTCTTTGAGTTATCTACCACAACTCCAAGTGGGTGGTTGCGGATCTTATTCAAGGCTGGAGTGCATGCTTCCTCAGAGATTAGTTCCTTGGCTGACCCACGTGGACTAAGAACAAGGACACAGAGCAGATCACTCAACCCCTGCCAGGGCAGCTTCTCCCGGTGGTGGGGAGAGGGGCCCGTGGCGGCATCCTCATCCAGAGACTCCAAGGCCACCATTTAAGACCAACAAAGTTTTGTGCGAGGCTGGAGTGCACCCAGGGTCCCATGGCTGCATCCTTCCCTCCTCCCACGGCTCCTCCGAAGGCTGAGGCATGGATGGGGGTGGAATCCAATCCCCCTGCCCAGCCACCCATCTGCTTCTCCTGGGAGCAAACAAGTCAGAGCATGCAAGGCAAGAAAGCCGGTCTAAAGAGTCCAGTGCCACCTTAAGACCAACAATGTTTTGTGCAATGCTGGAATGCACACAGGCCCGTGGCTGCATCCTTCCCTCCTCCTACAGCTGCTCTAAAGGCTGAGGCATGGCCCAGGGAATGGGGGAGAAAATCCAACACCTCCCCTGCCCAGCCATCCACTTCTCCAGGGATCTTACCTTCTCCAAAGGCCCATGGTGCACAGCAACACCCAAGGGTTCTCAAAGTAAGACTCTGGATTCAGAGGTGTGGTGGCCTAGGTGGCATCAGCTCCTCTACAGACAGCTCCCACCACCCGCTCACTTGCACATGGTCTAATGAGGGCTGCTGGGGAGGGGCTTGTTTAAGCGGGAAGGCAGGGCAGGGCCACCCACTCCACTTGCAAAACACGTAGAAGAGACAAACAGAGGAGGTTAGTCCTCCAGCAATGGTGATGCTCTAGCATCAGTCTCTATGGTACCATAGAGACTAGTAGGGAATAATTCTAGAGGGGCACCAATTGCCACCATTTTGTTCCCCGCTTCCCGATACTCCTACATTGGGGGCAGGGTTCTCAAATTGGGGGTTCCCCCACCCCCAGCAGGGGTTTGGCAGGCCTATTCACCTGTCCCCCATAGGGTGATCTTCTGATCTTCATAAGGCTGCACTATAGACCTTGCATATTCTAGCAGATCGAAGGCCCACATACAGTGCAATGAAGTCAATGGGATTAGAAGGGTGCAACACTCCTTAGGATAGTTCTGTTAATGTAGCATGACTGTCAGTGCTACAGTGCTCCCGTTCGCTAAGATAACATTTCTCCTAATTACAGAACAGTGACTGAAGCATAAAAACTCACAGTTAAATCGTAATATTGCCATGCAGCCATGTCAGATGGCATTGTTAAAGACTCTGAAATATGCTGAACTGTGAAAAGAGTGTGGCCTGGCAATGGACAGAGCTGTGTTCCCAAAAGGAGGGCCCTTATACTGGACTATGGAAGGCCAAGGGGAGCCTTGTGCCTAAGAAGCATGCCAAACCAGATGTGGACCCGGGACTACAGAGCCTCCTACCCCTGCACATCTGCAGCCATGCAAGAGCCAGGATGCAGACCAGCAGCCCTGACCTCCAGGCACCCATGCAGCAGCAGACCAGAGAAGAAAGCCCTGCTCTGCTAAAAGACAGATGTTCCTGAGCAGAAGCCATAAGGGAATTTCCTCTCCACCATACAGGCATTCCCCACACACACACACACCTTCGTGTGTTGACTTCACCAGGAAAAACACAGATTTCACTCCCACCTGAGCCAGCCTAAAACAAAAGGATGTGCCCAGCTATAGACAATAGCCAGCAATCAAGCCTTTCTGCCACCCATCAAGATAACACTGCCATCAAACATCTGGTCATTCATGCAAAGCACCAGCCCTGCAACATGATTGGTTCTTCTACTTCTCTCCTTTGTCTCACTCCCTTTTCCCCCAGAGGTTTCACTCCCTGCCGATCAGTAAATTTCAACTGCCCGGCAATTAATGCCCCATCCAGAGTTTTTAGTACTTCCTGGGGATCAAGTGACCTCATGAGTGTGTCAGGTCTCCCCGTTAAGACACACTCCACAACACACTTAAGCAGTGGTAGTGTATTGAGATATGCTTACTTTTGGAAACATGCTCTGTGTCAGAACTAGAAAAAGCGTGAAAACTCCTCAGTTATAGGTAAGACAAATAACACCCCACATCTCATGCATACGACATCATCCAGCCCCTTGGTCACTATGTCAATCCTAACAGATATATGGCGACTTATCTATTCTAGCATGGCAGAAGAGTCCCCAATACCATGGGAACTGGTATTGGAGCACAGCTTAAAGAAATGGTTATGGCTTCTACAAGCATTCACTGCCAACACCCCATGCACTCCCCTCAGGAATTCCCTCCCCCCAATATTATAGCAAGCAGTGAGGTGAATTATAAAGAAATGAAGCTGAAGCTTGACAGAGTGCTAGTGTCAGGTCACAATTTAGGTATATAAGGAGAGCTCTCTCTGAGCTCACTCTCTGGCTCTCTCTCCTCATCTCCTACCCACCTCTTGGTCCCATTCCGGATCTGTTTGGAGCCACTCCACTTGTGTTGCTGGCCGACCCAGAAACCCTTCCCTCCCTCCTTTTAGTTCCCTTTTTTCGCTGCACAATCCAACCAACAATATTTCCTGCTCATGCAAATGTCTCTATTTATTTATTTATTTATTTAGACTTATACCCCGCCCTCCCCGCGAGCGAGCTCTATCCTTTCTACTGTGTATTCCTAGCTCTGTATTGTGTGTGCAAATGCTTGATTATTGTTTGTATGCGTGAAAAACCCTTAGTAAAAGAATCATTATTTTAGCTATACAATCTCTGTGTCTGTTCCTGGGTCCTGGGAATTCTGACTCCCATAGACACAGGTTCTTATCCTATATTTAATGCCTATTGAAATTTAATACTCATCATTCCCCACATTTTTTAATAAATTAAGGCAATCTGGCTAACAGTAAGCAGAGTGACACCCTCTGAGTCCACTGAAATCGATAGGCTTAGAAAAGTGTCTCTGTTTAGGATTGCACTGTTTATCTCCTCAAACAGTCACTCTAGTGATGGTATATGGATCATAAAAGAAGGCCATTCAATATAGTTCTGCTGCCTCTGACCACAGCTGCCAGATTGTGACAGGATGTCCTCTTATTTTATGATGTACTGGCAGAGCATTGGCCCAATTTTGGTATGATGATAGGTGATTCTGTCTTGAATGTCCTGTTGTTGTTGTTATTGTGTTCTGGAAAACACAGAGATAGATGCTGACTACCTTCAGTCTGTTGTCCCAAATCAGGCAGTCTTGCAAACCAGCTTCCCAATTACAGTCTTGGTGGGTGCTACTCTGTTGTTTCTGTTGTAGTGTCAGGGGTCATTTCATGCAGGAGTGCACAGGAGCGGAGCTCCGGCAGTAAAGAGCCCAGGGGGCGGGCATATGCAACAAGCCCCACCCCCTGCTCCCAGCAGCCCTCAGTCAGAGCAAGAAGCAGCCAGGTAAGTTGCAGAGTTCCCCCCGGCCCCCCGGTCCAAAGCAGTCCAGTGGCACCTTTAAGACCAGGTTTTATTCAGGTACAAGCTCTCCCTCCTTTGTGAGGACAGATCTGCACGTCCCCCCCCTCAATAGCTAGCAATCCAAAACAGTCCAGTGGAGCCTGAGTGGTGGGTGTTGCCTTCTGACACACTTACGGTGACATCAGGGGGTGTGGCATATGCAATTGAGTTATGCTAATGAGTTATGCTAATGAGCTCCTGCACCTCTTTTTCTATGAGATGACTCCTGTGTAGTGTTATCCTCTTGCAGTCTTATGATGGTCTTCTGCAGCTCTGTGGCCATGCATTATGGTGGCCAGATGCCTGCTAGGAGTGGGGAACCCCCTGCTGGCACTCTCTGCCCTCCTTTACTGCTCAGTGGAGTGGTGGGGGACAAATGAGGGAGGGAATGGGGTCATGCAATAGCACAGCATTACTTCCAGCTAGGAACCTGGAAGTTATATTATAGGAATTTTCTTGATCTGTATGGTTTTTACAATGCATTTTCAGGGAAATCCTAGAATACTGTGGTGTTGCTTCTGGTTACACAGCCAAAAGTGATGTTGTGGTGTCACACAACACCATTTCATCAGGTATTCACTCCTCCAGTCTCCTGTACAATTACCCTACTGTTAGTCCTTCTGCAGTCTCAAGTAATGCATCTCTGTTCTCTGTCCCAGTGATACTCAGTGGCTCTTTGTCTTGCCACCTGTGGCTCTTCTGGACATTCCCCCCCCCAATGTGGCACCCACCCCATGTTCCAGGAAAGCAAGTAAGACCGTTGCCCTCTTAGGATGGCAGACGGTTCCTACCTTCCTGCCACTGCATGAACTGGAGGACAGATAAGCTGTGAGCCTCCCTGAGATGTGGGCTTCATGCAAGGTGTGGAATTAAAGGCCTATCGTCTTCGGGAACCCCGTTCCCCACACTTGCTCTGCAAGGAGCAGCTGGGGGGGGGGGAGCAAGATGCCCCAGAGAAGAGAAAGTATAACTACCACCATCACACCAGCCACCCAAGAAAAAAAGGCAGCTGCCCACAGCAAAGTGGTGACAGTTTTATTCACTTTTCTCCACGGTCGGCTTGCTACATTTGTAGAGCCTTGACAGTTTCACTCTCTCACTTGACTTGCTGTGCATCATGCTGAAAAGAGAGTGAGAAAGCAGAGAGGGAAGCCCTTTCCCTCTCTCCAGCTACACAAGCCTGGCTAACATTCAGCAACGGTGCAGAGAGACAACCCTATGTGCACAGAGGTACTCAAATAATTAAGAAGTTATAGTTACATATTTAATATTAATAGTTATAGCCAGGGCTATTTTTGGGCAGGAACGCACAGGAATGGAGTTCTGGCTGGCTTCAGAGTTGGCCACGCCCACTACAGCCAAAACCTCTGTATGCGTGGCTACAGAGGGAAGGCCTGGAGAGTGACCCCCCCACCGGGCGACTCTGAGGCGGGTGGGCCAGGGGGAGGCTGGAAGGATTGTGGAGGCATTTAAATGCCTCCCTGTGCTTTCCTCAGCCTGTCCAAGGGCCGCGGGGTGCCCGGGCAAGCAAAGGGAAGGCATGGGGTGTGTCCTAATATGCTAATGAGCCATGTTGTCAGGGGTGTGGCCTAATATGCTAATGATTTTCTGCTGTTGGGTGTGTCCTATTATGTTAATGAGTTCCTGCTGGGCTTTTTCTATAAAAAGAGCCCTGGTTATAGCTTATGTTATTGTAGGTGTATATTTGGTGGTGGGATGTGGAATGGTATAGTACAGCCTCATGTCATCAGATCTTGAAAGCTAAGCAGGGTTGGTACTTGGATGGTAGACCACTAAGGAATACGGTGCAGAAGAAGGCAATGGCCAGCCACCTCTGCTTTGAAAATCCTATGAAGTTGCCATAAATCAGTTGTGACTTGAGGGCAAACTTTACATATACACATACTTGGTAGGGTGACACAAAGGGCATACAGTAGTCATGTGGCTGTTTTAGTTGAAGGTAATTTTGAATGTGGTTCTCTGCAAGCTTTGGAGTGAGAATACCACTGCTCTGTCTTCAGGGATCCATAACCATTTGGTGACTGACGGCATTTGCTAGCGTAACAAGGAACCCAATAGTGTGATATATAAGTCAGTAAATGACTTCCACATAAATGCACCCAGTAGCCTTAAGCGATGTACTTTCACTCAGCGTCAGCAGCTCATCTGTAAAATTAATATGAGAATAACAATAACAATCCATTTATTATTAACCTCATTTGGATAAGAGCCATTTTAGGATTATTGAGATAAAATGCATTAAGTGGTTTGTGCAAAGAAGAAATCAGAAGAGGGAGATCCTCTTTTTGAAGGCGCAGCAGCAAAGAATAGCATAAAGGCTTTACTCAAACAATGTGTCCTCCATATTTTGAGTGTACCTCTTCATCCATATTTTGAGTGTACCCCCTTTCAATAGCAAGTGGCTGACCACCACAGTGATCACAAAAGGATCAAAACCTGGCCACCAACACGCCACATACTCAGGGCCCTCTCCAAGAATGCAGAGAAATATGACTGTAAATTAACTGAAGGAAAAAGACTACCCAGCCCCCAAAACCCAAGCTGAGAGGTAAGTGTGCACTCTGAAAAATGAACTGTAGAGAGCAGTTAAGAATCAGTTAAAAGCAGGGCTATTTTTGGGCAGGAACGCACAGGAACGGAGTTCCGGCTGGCTCCCAAGTTGGCCACGCCCAGCAGGAACTCATTAGCATAATAGGTCACACCCAACAGCAGGGACTCAATAGGATTGGCTACATTAGGGGTGTGTGGCCTAACATGCAAAGGAGTTCCTGCTACAAAAAAGCCCTGGGTTTTGACAACAAACAAGGTAAACAGAATAATAAGCAAAAGGTGGGTGTGGCTGGATAACCACTGTAATGTATTCTTAGCTGCCATGAGTACATTAGGATGTATGGGAAACCTCCCATAGGGAAGCAATGTTAAGCTTCGTCTTGGACAGAGGATTCTCGTCCAAGACTCACGGCCCAATCACATTCAAGCAAGCTGCAAGCGGGAACGTTTGTGATTGGTCCTTATGCGCTCAACCTGATAGGTTGTTATGTGTATAGTGGGAGTGGCTATGTTAGCCGGGAATGTTTAAATACCGGGCAGTTTCAATGGGCAAACTGTTCGGGCTATCAGATGTTGTACCGTGTCGAAGAAGTGAACTCCAGTGCTTTTTTTTGTGGGGGGCTGACAGGACGCATGGGAATGGAGTTCCGGAACATCTTTGACAAAATTCTTTTTAAAATGTTTAAAAGTACATGAGTTTTCAGTGTACAGATTGAAAACTTCCTTTCAATTTTGAGAGTTACAGCACCTCTTTTTCCACAAAAAAAGCCCTGTCCATCCCCATGATAATATTAGAAAACTGGCATAAAACACAAACCAGGAAGATGCAAAACCAGTACTCTTACTTCAAACATCTTACCCACAGGAAACTTAAACACCTCATGAAAAAGAATTTTTTTACCATCTTCGTTGGAGAAAAAATTCAGATCACCTCCTGATACAGGGAGTCTTGGGCACCAACACTGAAAAGGCCCTGTCATTAGTAGCTACAGCTGATAAAAAACATATCTTTTTTTGGGCTAAAAGTTTCTAGAGGACACACAGGCAGGGTATGCAAACAAGCCCTAGTTATTGTTTGCAACAAGCTGGGTATTAAGTGACATCTCTAAACCACAGTTTTTTCCTAGAGGTGAAAACTTTATCTATCTGTAAAGCAAATCTATGCAACATGAACTTTGCTTCTTTTATTGTAGTGTTATTCTACTACTGTATAAATATCAGCTTTCATGCTGCAAATGCCAAATCGTGCGTCAAAATGTTTGCTTATCTGTAATGTTTAGATTAAACTCAAATGTACTGATAGTCCAGCTTTGGCTGCCACTAAACTCGGGTGTGATACAAAAAAATTCATGTGCGTCTTTGTAAGCACATGCTTGAGGCGTCAAAATTCTGGGCTTTTTCATACTGGGAGAAAAGAAGGGGGGGAATCGAGTGCCTACCCTGTGTATATTTGTAGTAAGATAATAAATCATGTTATAGGGCAGGAAACCCACTACTGTTTAGATGTTGCAGCAAAGCAGAATTGCACGCTTCAAGGTCCATTGAAATCAGTGGGCTTAGAACAGTGTAACTTCTTAGGATTGCAATGTTATCTGGAATTAAGAAGAAGAAGAGGAGGAGGAGGAGGAGGAGAGATTGGATTTATACTCTGCCCTTCACTACTTGAAGGAGTCTCAGAGCGGCTTACAATCTCCTTTCCCTTCCCCTCCCCACAACAGACACCCTGTGAGGTAGGTGGGGCTGAGAGAGCTCTTTCAAGAACTGCTCTTGAGAGAACAGCTCTGAGAGAACTTGTGACTGATCCAAGGTAACACCAGCAGCTGCAAGTGGAGGAGTGGGGAATCAAACCCGGTTTGCCCAGATCAGAGTCCAGGCTCCTAAACACTACACTAAAGTGGCTCTCTTAGTTCACTTAGTTTAATGTGAGTTGTAGTCCCAACTAAATGGAGGTAAATGCAAGCCGTACCTAATGCTAAAGAAAGTTCTTGGATAGAAGTGTACAGGATCAGAAGCGGCTGTGCAAATGGTTGTTATTTGCACAGGGCTATCAGTATATGTAGAGCTTTACAAAGTAACATTAGCAAAGAAACTCATTTCTGTTTCAGGCAATTTACAATCTAAGGGCTGGTCCACATTAATGCAAGGGAATAAGATGGAAGAATGGAGGATCCCACTTCACAAGTGCAAGTGGAGGGTCGATAAAGAGATGTCATTGTGGAAATCTCCTCTGTGTTAAAAGCTCCTCAAAAACAGAAAGGAAGCGAAGAGAGCAGGACTCTGTCCTCTTCACTCTCCAGTGGGGCAGTCTGTTCCATCACCTCTGTTGTCTGCCCCTTCATTTAATGCTCTTCACATCCTAGGACCCTCAGACTTTTTGGCCTGCATGTCCCATTTCACTTCCACACACCAGTTACACTCTTCATACCTCTTTCTCCTTGCAGTGTCCTCTCTTCAGACTGTCTGTACAGCAACACCTACCTCATGGGCTTTCTATGTGGTAGGTCCAGTCCTCTGGAATGGTCTACTGGCATGGGTACAGAGGGCACCTTCTCTGGCTACGCTTAAGAAGGTATGCAAGATTGAACATATGCTATTAAATAGATGGCCAATGCAGTGGCTGGATAACCACTGTAATGTATTCTTAGCTGCCATGAGTACATTAGGATGTATGGGAAACCTCCCATAGGGAAGCAATGTTAAGCTTCGTCTTGGACAGAGGATTCTCGTCCAAGACTCACGGCCCAATCACATTCAAGCAAGCTGCAAGCGGGAACGTTTGTGATTGGTCCTTATGCGCTCAACCTGATAGGTTGTTATGTGTATAGTGGGAGTGGCTATGTTAGCCGGGAATGTTTAAATACCGGGCAGTTTCAATGGGCAAACTGTTCGGGCTATCAGATGTTGTACCGTGTCGAAGAAGTGAAGAAAGAGCTGAATAAACTTGAGTCTTTTACTGAAATCACTCTCCGACTCATTGTTAAGCGCCGGACTTAACAACCACACTTCTGGTAACATGGGGTGCGGCCTAATGTGCTAATGAGCTGTGCTGTCAGGGGTGTGGCCCAATATGCCAATGAGTTCCTGCTGGGCTTTTTCTACAAAAAGAGCCCTGGTTAAAAGCAAAAAAGGGAAGTGGTGGGAAATCAGCCTGCATGAGTTTCTATGACCACAGATAATGCTGAAGATCTGCAGGTGGGAGATTTCTAGATCTTTCCTCCCCCCCATCCAATTATTCTATGCAAGCACACAACTTGCAGTTTTTCTGTTTTGAAAAAGATTCCTGCATCACCTGACAGAAATAATGCACACTCTAAAGCACTGTATAAACTGTGGGCAATATGCTACTTTAAGCTGGATCTCAAGCTGGAGGAAGGCTTCTGACTTAGCTTACTAGCTGCTCCCAGGAAGACAAAGCTGTTAGTTGTCCCACTGAACACAATATTCCACTTGAGAGACTGATATAGGGAGTATTCATGTGTCTTGTTGAATTTTTCATAAGTACATCATCTGAAAAAAACTATCACAAGAATCCTGTCGGCAGTCTGACACTATGCCTAGGGCCAAACAGAAATGCCCATTAATAAGGGATACTATCCAATTTGTCAGGGGTGTGAAATCTGGGCCAACTTTCCTGTTCAGCTCTCTGGCTTCTGTGGAATAAGCCTCAAACAATGAGTTCTTGGATCACTGGCATTCTTCTTCTGAAAATTAAATCCATATTGCTAATTAAATCAAAATCAAAAATAGTTGCCCTGATTGTTTGACCTAGTAAAGATAATTGCTGCTCCCATTGTCAGTTATTAATGCTAAAATTATCCATGACTGTACATGGTGCTTAATCTGCAAGATTTTTGTTAGAGTTATGAGTCTCAAGGAGTGATGTAATCCTACCTAAGGGTGTGTGGGGGAAAATGCCTGTGGAAAACATGAGGTTCTTCCTGAAGCTTCCCAGCATATACATCAAGATTGGCAGGATGTAGTCTCAGGAGTTTAACTCATATTCTGGAATCCTCTTTGAAGAATAGTATACAAAGCTGTCCAAAGACTATAGAAGCTCTACATCAAACCTTCTTATGACACTGAGATTCAGGATTCAAAGAGAGATTTTGGTGTGGTTACTTGACTATACAAATTAAGGATGATTTTCTCGAACAAGACCTCTTTCACTCAGCGTGATTTTGGATTTAGAGCAAAATGGATCTTATAAACATGTGATCAAAGTGTCTCCCCCACCAGGTAAATAAACAGTGATTCTGGGATATTCCCTGCAATCCGATAGGGTGCAGATACAGAACTATCCAATTACTCTACAATAATGCTTTCAACCAGCAGATTATCTTAGATAACTTGAGATCTCCAAATATCGGAGAATCTTCACCAAGACATGCTTAAATGCCTTACCTTCATTCATCCTGGAAGGCAGATGCCAATGTGTTCCACTCCCTCAATGGCTCTTTCCATGCCATTCCAGGAAAGTAGAGCCTATTGAACATGTTCTGCTGCACTTCTCATTCTATAATGGCATCCAATCTCAGTATATCACTCCAATTTTGTCAACTTTACCAGGAAGATCTGACCAGCTTTATATCTCTCTCCTTCTTGCAGACTCTTCCCAGGAGATAACTAATAATGTTGCCAAATTTTCCCTTCTGGTGTGTGGGGTACGCAAGCGGCTGATTGAGTCCCAATAACTTCTTTACTATTACTGTTTTGACTCTCCAGAGCAGATTTTGTATTGAAATAAAACTTTTAACTTGAATAAACATGTGATAGGGTCTACCTTTGATCTGATGTTTTATAACTCACCACTCTGTAACGTGCACTACTCAATTTTCAGTGGCCAAAAAGGTGAAGGATATTTAATATAATAACCCAGGAGATTATAAAATGACCAACTGGATACAATTCAAGGGGGGAAAGTAAGATCATGACATCTTTGAAATCTGTTAATGAGAATGTTCTTGTAGATTTCAAAACGTTAGGGCTCTCTCTTTCACATAGCAGTGTTTTTGTTTTTAAAAAAAACAAAACATATTAACATTGTAGATATCCTTGGAACAGTGGAGTTTTTGTTTCTAATTCATTATTTCCTCAAAGAAAGTAGAGAGTTGTAAGATGGATTCTGTAGGAAGAAAGAAATTGACTCCTAAAGAATTTGTTAAAAGTTGTAGCTTCTGGTATTATCCAGCCTAGTGTCCTGAGTGCTGCTGAGGATGAGCTCCCAACCCCAGCAGAACCTGCACATGTTCCTGATGAGCCGTCCCAACAACAGCTGAGGAGGAACAATGCACAGAAGACAGCCCCCCCCCCCGACTCGCCTCTGCAGGTGGCACATCTGCGGAGCCAGCTCCATCAGGACTTAGCATCCTGGCGAAGGGAGGCACACTTCCACAGCAGGTGGTCCCTCAGCCCTGAGCTCTAGCAGGAGCCAGGATGCACACGCTGAACGCTAATTGACAGCAGCCTTGAGGGGTATTTAGTTCCCTATTCCGTGCTAGTACCTCGTACCAGCAACTAGTCAGCTAGATGAACGCTTCTGCACCCACCTCACCCGTGTTCCAGTTCCTGACCCACACTCTGAGCTCTCAGCTCCTCGACCTCTGCTTTGATGACTACACTTTAGGTTTGGCTCTGGACTGTTATTCGGTTCCTGTCTCGCTGACCCCTCAGCTTTGGACTTGGACTATCCCTCCCTTGTTGTGCCTGCATTCCAGCCCGTGACACCTAGTTGGATCGTAGATAGAAAAAAAATGTAACGAGGGACACTATTCCAGTGTAGACAGTACCTTGCCAAATGGTAGTGTGGTGATAAGATTTTTTTTGTTTACCATTCTTTACCTGGCTTTATGATTATATCCGGTAAAATTCTTTTCAGTAGATGTGAAAAGTCACAAACAAAAAGTTCCCTAATATTATGCCTAACCCACTATTATATGTTACTGAAACTATCTGCCAACTTCCTCTCCAGTTTTTGTTAAGACAACAGGAAATGAGCATTACATCTAACTTCGTTTATACAAGGTGGAATAAGATTGCAATATCTCGACCCGGTTGTTAAATTATATATGAGCAAGATAATTCCAGCAATGCTGTATGGGGTAGAGATTTGGGGTTGGGACGAATCGTTACTGTCCCTGCTAGAAACTGTGCAAAATTATTTTATAAGGCGGATTTTGGTCTTACCCAAAGGTTCACCTGTGGCGTTGATGAGGGCTGAACTGGGTATGGTATCCCTGAAAGCCAGGGCAAATGTAAGAATCCTCTTGTATTGGAGGAAATGTTTAGAATGACCTCAGGATATTCTAGGTGTACAAAGTTTTGGATTGCTGTTGAAATCCTCGAAAAGATTAGATGATCACTTGAATTCTATTTTACTGAAATACTCAATCCCCAATGACTTATTGATAAACGAAAACCAAAAGTCTAAATTGAAGGAATGGGTATTTAATAAGGATGGGCTTTTGAACCGACATGTGTTGGTAAGTTGCCGTACAGCCCCCTTGTATAAGATCTTTAAAAGAGATCATTGCAGGACTGTATATCTAGAGAAACTAACTACTCTGGAGCTGAGAAGGGCTTTTACTGCCCTAAGGTTCCATGTCATACCCTCAATGGTTTGTATTGGCCGCTTTCAGGGTGTCCCTGCCGCCTCCAGAATATGCCTCTGTGGTATGGGTGAAGTGGATGATGTCGTGCATTACATTCTGAGATGTTCATGGCATGAACCACTTAGGCAAAGGTTTGTTTATCCTATTGTACCTCTGTATAATGGAATTTCAGAGCAGGATTTGACCGTTTTCTTGCTCTCTGATATTGATGCACATGTTACTAGCAGAATGGCTTTGTTTGCACTGGCGGCGAAAAAGATAAGACTGGGTCTAGGACTTACTGTAAGTTACTGATGTATACTGTTGGTTGTGCTTTGATTTATTTTGTGTTGTTATGGCCAATGGCTAAGACAATAAACTAAACTTGGAATGTATAAGATTGCAATATCAGACATATTGCTACAAAGCAGTATAGCTCTACGTCTTGAACAGAAGCAATGGAACATCTTCAAAAGTTGCCCTTTTATTTATTTATTTATTTATTTATTTATTTATTGGATTTATATCCCACCCTCCCCGTGAACGGGCTCAAGGCGGCTCACAATTGATGGCAGCATGTGCCAAAATTGACATAAAACATTTTAAAACAAGATAAAACAGTAGTACCTTAAATACAATTAAATTCAATAAAGTGCTCGCAATGATGGTCATTCTTTAGTCAATTTGGGGTGGTGTGCAATAAGATGTGATACTAGGGTCCCGATTTAGCAGTACTTCGGCCTCCCGCGACACTGTGGCTCGATCTCATGAAGGGCCAACCTATTACCAATATGTTGATGACAGTAATAGTTGGTAGTAGTGGTGGGCGGCTCCTAGTTGAAAACCTGGTGGAAGAGCTCCATCTCCTCTGGGAGCTCATTCCACCAGGTAGGAGCCGGCACTGAAAAGGCCCTGGCCTTTATGCAAATTTCCAGGTGAAATGAGGCCTTCTACTGCCACATTTTTAACCTACACTGGAAATGGGTAGGGTTCTGATCTGGTTGTTGATAGATAATTCCTAAGTTATTTTCCATACCTTTCTGATTCCTGGTAAACCTTCTGTTAGATAACTCTATAAGTAAGGACACAGGAGTAACTAAAATCCATGTAAATGGTTGGGTCCTACAATTTCCTTCTGCTAAATGTGGAAGCCTTCCTCCGCCATAGCAAGGCTCCTCCTCCCAGAACAAGGCTTTTCACAATGGTTTGGATCCAGCAGAGTGTTTTTGTGGGTGAACTGATTTCTGCCTATGAAGCACAGCTTTCTTACCTCACATCTCCACCTGTAGACCAAAGCAATCCCTTCCAAAACGCTGCTTTAAGAGTGGTATTTCCGAGGGCATTTCGGGGTGTAGCAGGAGAGAAAAAGACAAGACAGTTGCACTCCAGGGGGGGGGGGAGATCCTTCCATCCACAGAAACACTCTGCTGGATCCAAGCTACAGGATTCAAACCAACATGATCGATGAACAATGCGCCCCTTTTTCAATTGTTAAAAATTACTACTGGCATGATGATTGTGCCAACAATGACAACAGACATTATGATAGTTATGAGAAGACATCTCTGCCTCCTGTTGCATGAACACAGCAAAGTGGAGGAGGCAAACAGAAATGGACACTAGGAACTAGACATTTCTCTAGTACCTGCTCAATGTCCAATAGGCAATGACTTTCTCAATGTTCTTATTGGTAGTCATGGATTCCACCATTGTACAGCACTACTATAATGGCACTATCATTCTTACTCTCTTATGGAGTTTGAAAACTTGTCCAACAGAAATATTATTCGCAGTACAGATTTCTTCCATGGCATTCCAAACTGTTAGCATTCTCGTTTGTTGTTGTTTTTCTCTCTCTCTGATGTAGATAGCAATATTCTAATTAAAATTAAAATAAACTCAGCAGTGTGCAATGGGTTGAAATGAAAGGGTAATTAGATTGTATTATCCCTGATCACAATAAATCTGATATATTTATATGTTCTCGTTCTTCAGTTAATCCAGATGGTGTGCTTAAGTGTTACAGTCACAGCTGCTCTTTAGGTCTGAGTAACAGGCAATGCAATAAGTCTCTTAATACTGTCATGGCAGATATAATGGCATTGACATTTCAGCAGAAATGAAATTCAGGCAGACACTATTGTGGGTTTAGAATAATTTTCCCCCCTTAGATCTAGTTTGCATTTATATTTTCTCTTTATATGTCACTGGGACTGCAAAACATGCAATATTAATTAAAGATAGGAGTACTGAATAAGGAGAAACTTGCAGTTTTTGTGTTGGTATATTTAAATGCATTTTCTGTGCCTCTGTGACCCAACTTCCAAGTATAGTGATAATAGTTTCCATTGATGGAATATCAGATGATGGCTCATTAAGTGTAAAGCAACTGCTGTTAAAAAAAAGCTGCACTTGGAAGACCATCACCCAGAGGATTGATCACAAGGTGGATGGATCCCTTCTGTATTTTTTAAGCCCCCGGAGGGGATTTTTTATTGCATTTTTTTATAACACTACAAAACTACAACAGAAAAAAGGGAGGGGGAACTACATTTATAGGATAAAGAAAGATACCCACTACTGACTAAAAACCCAAGAGAGGAGATCATCCCACCAGCTTAACCATCCATTTAGTGTTAATCCCGTTAGTCTTGCTATCAACTGAGTCAAGTTTAACATTATCTTTTTCAAATCTTAGATTCAACTGTTATACAGAAACACCCCAAAGCATCTCACTTCAACTCCTTTTAAAGGCACAGTTCAGTCCTTCAGCCATTACTTCTCCTTGCCTAGTCTCTTCCGAAGCTTATAAGGACTTTTAGGGGCCGCCGACCCTTTCTCTGAAAGAGAGTCCTCCCTGGAGGAGTCCGAGTCCAGCTCGCCATTGGACTTACTGTCCTCCCCTTTTTCTCCTTCCTTCCCTGGCCCTCCCATCTGGACTCTTAGAAATTCCCATGCTTTCTGGACAGAGTCAATCTTTTCTTTTTTATCCTTAATTTTGAAGGTTACACTTCTGGAGTTAACCATTTATATCCAGTTGCATTTGTCTGTAGAAAAAGAATTAATTCTTTATATTTCTTTCTCCTTTGTCTTATTTCAAATGGAATGTCTTTCAGTATTCTGTATTGAAAGGGATCCTCACTTACAACTTTGAGAAGAAACTGGCTCTTTTTGTAGCAGGAACTCCTTTGCATCTTAGGTGACACACCCCTAATGTAGCCAATCCTCCAAGAGCTTACAGAGCTCTTCTTACAGGGCTCTTCTTACAGGGGCTACTGTAAACTCTTGGAGGATTGGATACATTAGGGGTGCGTGAGCCTGGGTAATAAAAGGAAAGAATTTATTGTTCCCAACCATGTCTTTTAATTGCCTCTACAGGAGATGCTAAGCTGCGTTTCAGTAACAGCCACACTTCACTCACCTTGGGCAGCCTCCTCGATGACCAGCACTGGCATTCGGTTCTCATTGAGCGATTCAATAAGCAAGTGAACTTTACAGTGGACAAGCATACACAGCATTTCCGGACTAAGGGAGATTCGGATGACTTGGACATTGATTATGAGGTGTGTCAGGCCTTTTCTGTAACAGAAATCATCATGGGATCTCTGGAGTAATATTTTAGGGAGTTAGTCATCATGGTCCATGCTAGCTTTATCAGGTATAGCAGTGATGTAATCCTAGCAAGTATCCATCTTGCAGGATTAATGATTTATGTATTTCCATAGGTTGTGGGGTTTTTTTTTAATGTCATCTCAAGTTTAGAGGACCCAGTATGGATTACTGCAAATAGGAGCACTTAACATGCAGAAAGGATAGTGCGTGCATAATGCACTGAAAATGTTCCAGGTGTCAATGAATGTAAGTGGCACACCATAACATCAACAGCAAGGCTACTTTTAAGTGTGGCGTTACCTCAAATGCTATGCGTTGCCCAATTGCCTTATTGGGGAATTAGCAAGGAGAAAAGGAGAGCTGATGAGAGGGAGGTAATCTAGTGAGATGGCACTACCAGTATTTATGGGGATCTTTATCTTTTCCTGCCAACCTAGCAGTTCAAAAGCAAGAAATTCCAAGTAGATAAATAGGTACCACTTCGGTGGGAAGGGAACAGCATTCCGTGCGCCTTGGTGTCTAGTCAATCCGGCCACATGACCACGGAAACGTCTTCAGGCAGCGCTGGCTCTTCGGCTTTGAAACGGAGATGAGCACCGCAACCCTAGAGTCGGACTCGACTGGCTTTCGAGCAAGGGAACCTTTACCTTTTCCTTTGAGAGAACTCTTGAAATGACCAATCCAAAGTAAAATAGAAATATATTTTATTAAATAGAAAAGAAGAGAGCTAACATACAGAAAGCATACAAGAAATGCCATACATACAAGATAAATCCAGAAATAAAAGGGAGTAGCAGGAATAAAAGGGGGTTGTTGGGGGAGAAGTAGTCCTGGAGAGTAGAAGTCCATGGAGAAAGGAAGTGAGGGGACCAGCGTCTGACAGAAGACCCAAGCAATATGGGGGTGCATTGTCACTAGGCACCCAGACAAGACACACAGCAATGGAGCTGTGGCTGCCTAGTTATAGGGAAAAATGGGATTTGAGGGCATGCTAATGTGTCTGTCCCTTGAAACAGTGTGCTGAAGGGATTAACTGGGACCAGAACAATGTGCAGTAGCGTTCCCAAGAGAAAACTTTGCACCTGTGTGGATGAATGGATTTCCTGGTGCAAACAGGGACTGTTATTGTCTTGGAAGGGGGGGGGGAAACTATTAATTTGACAGATGCCCTAAAGCCACCTCCCCAACATAGCAAGTTCAGACCTGTTGCTTGCTGCCAGAAATCATTTTGTTTGGCTCTGCTCCATCTTCATTTGGTGTACATTTCCAGGCCACTAGGGTTGCCAGCCTCCAGGTGGGGCCTGGAGATCTCCTGCTTTCTCAATTGATCTTCAGCTGACAGAGATCAACTCCCCTGGAGAAAATGGCTGCTTTAAGGGTGGACTCTATGGCACTATACTATGCAGAGGCCCCTCCCTTCCCCAAACCCCACCCTCTCCCAGATCCATCCCCAAAGTCTCCACGTATTTTCCAACCCAGACCTGGCAACCCTACAGGCCACACTCCGGCCTACTTCTAGGCCAGACAGGGCTAGTATTTGAACACAGAGAGTGTTGGGGGGGGGATGATAAAGGGTGTTTTCTGCCAGTTGCTCCCCTTTGTATAGGTACATAGGGGTCCTTACAGTGGGTGCCTCATCTATTCTGTCTCTAACAATGAGCCTTGCTTAGAACCCCAGAAGAAGTATACTTGGAAGCTTCCATTCTGTTTCTTCATAAGAATAGATGCTCTGAAATCCTGGTGATGATAGATTACATTCTTGCCTTCCAGAAATGTAAAATCCAATATATGAACTTTTGGGATTCACCCACTAGTGATTTTTCTTTCCAGTAGCCATCAGCCTTGGGAGTCACAAACTGAAAAGGATCAGTTCAAACTAAGTTATCTAGATAGGTCCAGTGACCTACTGACTCCACTGTCAGCTGGTTGCTGGACTGCCTGTTGTTCCATTGCTTTTGGCTCCTTTTTAATAGATTCCCAGCACCGGATAGGCTGGTTGTCTGAATCCCTGCTAAATCTCCTGATTATGCAAGTAAGTTTATGCGCACAGAATGGTTGGAATGCAGGATTTTTAAAACTCCTCTCTGTGACAGCAGTTTTCACATACCAAACCAGTTGTGTGTAGCCACTCTCCAAGCAGCACTGCATTTTTTAATATTAATTTTTGTAATTATTGTCTGTTTTCTAAGGCAAGAGAAAGAAAAACAACAATAGTTTCCCAGATTGTTGCTCAAGCTCTTTCACACACATGAGTTGCCACATGGAGATTGCTATGATGGGAAAGACTTTAAAGTAGCTATGTATTTAAGTGGTTTAGTGTTTGTCATACTAGGTTCAACACTTCTGTTTTTACAGTGGTCTATTAATGGAAACATTTGTTAAGACCTTTTCCCATAATTCAGAAAATGGAAGATTTTCCTTTCTTGTATGTATGGTGGTCACATAATCTCATGTGCTTCCTGTCTGGTTATCTGTTCCATAGAGGTAGAATGAGGATCTTATTTGCTCTCCTGTAACTGAGCCATCCTGTAACTGAGCTAGCTTAAAATGTTGATATCACCAGTTCCAGCAGAGAAAAGTTAACATTGGTTGAGAAGCCCCACCCTCCCTGTAAAGTGGGGGAGAAATAATCTGAAAATTGAAGCACCTTGTTAAAGTGGTTAGCATTTCTAATCCAAGGCAAGTATCCATATTGACATGGAATTATCTAATTCACACATTTCCTGTATTACATTTGATTGCTCATGTCTGCCAAGCCATTTGAAGAGATGAGATCACTTGTATTTTTAACACCATAGGTTGCTTGCTTTCCATTTTTCTGTTCCTTCCAGTTAATATTTCTGGTTTACCCTCTTGTTAAATTGTAACTAAATAAATTTCACAGTTGGCAGATTAAGAAAACAATGTCAAGAACATGATATCCCTTATTTGGATGCCGGTCCAAATAGCTCATGTCACTTTTGGCTGCTTTTACCTTTAAAGGGGCAATTCCCAGTTCACTGTTAATTCAGGAGCAGATGGCTTACCAATGGCAATTACAGGTGCTTGGCTCACCATTCTATTATTCTGTCTTTTCTCTCCAACACTTCAAGCAAAATGCTTCTTCTTTTCTCCTATGCTGCAGCATGCCATGTGTGAGAGAAATGTTTATATCTTCTGGCAGTAATAATTGCCCGGCACCAAAACAGACGCAGTGTTTAGGAAAGCATTCAGTACCCTCACTTAGCCAAGGCTTGAATTCAATACTAGAGTGGCTGATCTTGAGTATGATTAGCTTCCCTTGTTCCAGAAACCTTCAGGAAGGCAGAAATGACTTTCTTATTTGTCCTGTCACTTTAAATTTCAAGTGTGTGCTCATTCAGAAGAGTGCTAGTGAAAGGACTCATGTCAATTTTTATTTCACTTAACATCAGAGTCTTGCTGTCAGTGTGTATCTTCAGAGTTGCTTTCATGTGAAGCTTTGATTTGAGCTTGGTTGCAGCTTATTTTGGTTTCTCTAATATACTACTATATCTATATAGTATACTAGGAATAAGGCCGTTGTGGAAATAAATACGAGCTCTAGAAAGAGACTCTGGGAGTGTGCCAAGGCCTTGGGCACTCAGTGTCAATTTGCTGTGGTGACCTCCTCAAACTGCATCCTCTTCAGGCTCCACTCCTGAAATCCCCAGGAATTTCCCAACCTGGAGTTGGCAACCCCATCCCCTTCCCAGCGAACCATCAACCTACCATTATCTGCCCCTCTGACTGCAGCTGACTTCTGCCCTCCCTCCTGGAGATCAGTTGTAATTCTGAGTGATCTCCACCCCTTATGTGGAGATTGGCAACAATGATTCCCCAGGAGAAAACGGCTGGTTTGGAGGGTGAGGTCTATGGCATTGTCTGTGTCTGAGGTCCCACCCCTCCTCAGACCTCACCATCTCCACGTTCTACCCCTCAAATCTCCATGAATTTCCCAACCTGGAGTTGGCAACCCTATCTCCTTCCCAGTCAAGCATCAACCTGAAACAGTACACAAGGCTTCAGAAGCCACTCCCAGCCCACCTAGCTCACCCACACCCCTGCAGTGCCAATGCTGTCAGAGGCAAGATGAGTTGCAGGAAAGGAGGAGGAGTGCAAGACTCATGGCCCATCGTCAGCTGTCAACTGACGAGATGGATGAGTAGTTTCAGGATGACTGCCAAGGAATTGGTCGGTAGCTTGTTAAGACTTGGCTATACAATCAGCCGGGAGAACAAGTACACATTGCTGCTGAGCCACTGACTTTGCTGTTGCTGGAACCTTGACCCTTGGACTGGACTTGGACTTGCTGCCTGAATTCCTTGAACCTAGACTGAACTTTGCATACCTGCTTTCTGGAATCCCTGACATCTGGACTGGATCCTGATTCCTCTCTGCACCCTTGCCCCTGACTTGCCAAACCCAACCCCTGTCTCCTGGGAGGGCTGCATCAGTACATCATATCTGTTCCAAGTCACAAACAGATACAAATTTTATCCATGATCCTACTATGGAAGTTTGCATCATTTAATGGGTCATATTAATACTTTTGCTTTGCTTCATTTCTGTTTGTATACTTCTGGTTGGGTTTATAACCCGAATACTATTGCATTATTTGCTGAATGCCCCATTCCATCAATTACATTGACTCACTTTACATATTCCGCCTTGAGTCCTAGTGAGAAAGGAGGAAATGTTCTAAGCAAAATAGTCCCAGTGGACCACTGAGCAGCCCATCTTCTCCTGAATCCCAGATTCCAACAGGTCACTGACTACCCAAGACAACTTTGCTGGCCTACACTGCGCAGATGCAACATTGGTGGGAAAGTGTTGTCATCAACCTTGTCAACTCTGCCGGTGTTCAGGGGTGTGGAAGGGAGCCGGGCTGGTTCCAGGGTTGAGAATTCTGAGAGAGGATGCTCCTTGACCTCAGATAGTAGGGTGAGAGACCGGTTACCTCACTGTATGTCCCCAAACCTGGCACTTATTTCTGAGTTGCCGAATTCATGGGTCTCTCTCTTGCACCCCCCTCTCCTCCATTCCTCGTTCCTCATAAGTGCCAGGTGTCATCCTCCTTGGTCAGCATTTGCTTCCTCCTTTTGAATCCTCCCTCCTCCCTGCTGTGGCCCCGCCCTCTTCCCTTCAGATGAGCGTGGCCATGGGATTGGTCCACTCTCTGTTTCCGTCGGTGCATTCCCAGCTGGCTTCCTCGTGATCCCTTGGCCATTGGGGTTCCTCGGGCAGGTCTGGAAGGCAAGAGATCTGGGGTGCCCGGGAATCCTCAGATGGTTTTCCCTTCTGGCTGCCTCTGAAACAGCGGAACCCCCTTCGGTTCCTCTCCAGGCTTAGGACCTGGACCCATCCCTCATGGTTGCCATTTTTGACCCCTGTGGCAGCTTCTGGACCCCGGAGCTTGGAAAGACCCGGTCCCTCCGCCTCCTCACTGAGGTGATGAATCGGCAGGAGGGGTTGGTAAGGACTCCCCTCCTGACAAATCTATAGAATATGCTTTAAAATGTCAGAAAACCACTTGGATCCATCTGTTTCTGGCAATGACCTGGGAGTGATATCATTGTGCTGGGGGTAATGCTTGAGTATTCATCCAAAACTTTATAGTTTAATTGTAGCGTTTTGGGCAAACACTACGGCATCACTCTCTGTGTTGATGTCCCTTCCAAGTTGCACCAGAATGAATGTCATCATGCTGTGGGTGCTGACTGTGCCCTCCTTTTCACATTGCATTTCCTCCTGCTGTCCAGCTGAGGGGTAGCAAGCAATATGAGCTGGGGATGAGACATACCTGGTCCCAGAGGGAAACTGGCAACCCTACACCCAGAGCACAATTCCAAATCAAGAGCAATCACAAAGTTGTGATGGGCTAATCTCCCACCAGTGGGCTAATCTCCCACCAGTGGGCTAATCTCCCATCAGTGGCCTGGATCCAAATAGACACCTGAGTACCTACTCTTCTGTTGTATCTTAATTGATCTGATTGACGTCTTAACTGACACCTGATCTTATTTTTTTTACATGATATTTTATGATTCTGTACTGTTTTAAATTGTTGTTTTAAAATTGTTTTAAATTGAATTGTATTACATTGTCTTGATACTGATGTAACCTGCCCTGAACCTGCTTGTGGGGAGGGAGGGATATAAGTTAAATAAAATAAAAATAGATAAAAAATAAATAGAAAGCTAATTTATACGTAATGATCCCATCCACCTGAGCAGAAATCATTCAGACTTATTATTTAGTTTTAATGTCACCATCACTTCACCCCAACACTAGTGTAGCCTAATGAAAGTTTATCCTTAGATACCTTTGGTAGTGAAGGGTGGGATATAAAACCAATATCATCATCATCATCATCATCAATCATCATCATCATCATCTTCTTCTTCTTCTTCTCCTCCTCCTCCTCCTCCTCTTTTGGCCAACAAGAATCAAGAAATTACTTTAATGGTGGCAACATTTGCAGTGAAGGCCATAAGATATCGCCAACAATTTTTAGATGGAAATGCCTAGTTTAATTTTATGTTTAAGATTTTATCAGGGGTGTGTGGCTGAATTGTATGGATTTTTGACCGTATTAAACATTTGAATGAATGAAAGTTTATCTTGGTACACTTGGGGAATGAAAGACCTAGCCAAGGGAAATAAAACAATTAGTTTGGCAATTTAAAATATTACTGATCACTAAGGAAACTGTTTTTAATAATGTAACACTATAATTGATATTGATTGTTCCCTTAAAAAAAGAAAAGAAAAGAATGGAATGGAATGGAATCACAGAGCTAGAAAGTTCAAAGAATTGAAGGAGAAGGAGCAGAGGCAGCGACTGTCTGAAGCAAGAAATAATAAGTTGAATCCAGCATAAAATTCCCGCTTGTGTAAATGAAAGAAAAAGATCGCAGTAACTGCTTTTACTTTCAAATGTATTGTATTTCCACTTGCACAAGATCCTGTGCAACCAATTTCTGGCCACTTTTTAGAGAGGAAAGTGCTAGGTGTCGCACAAGATTTTGCACAAGTAGAAGTCTTTCTGTCGTGGGTTGCTGGGTCCAAGCCATTGAGACCTCTCAAAAGAACAGATTTTGTCCCGTCAATAATAAGATTGCTTTTGATAGGTTAACATTCCATAGGAATGTACATTTGTCGTATTCTAGTGCAGCGGGGCTTCAAACAAGGCTTGGTGACTTCTTCACAGAAGTGCTAAGTGAAGGTTGCTCCTTCCCAAGGCCATTAGGCAGAGGATTTTGGCCTCACTGAGGTGGGAGAACATTGACTGCAGGTAGAGTTTCACTTTATTAAAAGTTCCCCTATACAAAACCTTTCTGCTAACAGAAAACTGGCTTACAGGGGGAGGGTTCTTACCTCACTTTCTCATTGACAGACAGCGTTTCTCTGTGTAGTGATTTGAGGGTGGGATCTCTCCCCCACCCAGTCCACTTGCAAATAAACTCTTTTCTTCTTCTTGACTCGTGTAGTTGATCATTGATTTTGTTATGGCATGCTCTGCACATCCCTAGATAGTGCTCAGCAAGGCTACTTCTGAAGTGATGCTAGGATTGTGCAATGATCCCTGGTGTCTCAGATTATGGTGGAGAAAAGGGGATGAAGGGTAATATTAATCACTGCCACCATTTAACACACAGTTTGAGCACAGACACAACCTGACTTTGAATTTCACTTAGGTCTTAGTGCTCTGACTAGTGCTTAGTATATTAGTAACGGGGAGGGGGGGTGGAGCACTGGCAAAGATTAGCCCTTGCTTTGCCTCAAAGGTAGGCTTTCTGACCATTGCCTAAGTATGTCCAGAGTGCTGTAACATAGTACTTACACAGTCAAAAAGAAGTGGGAGGCATTATTCAGGTATAGTAGCTGAAAAAAGTACAAGTACTGGTTGACCTGTGATAATTGTTTTATTTCTTTAAAACTGTTTTTAAAAATCTGTTTAGACAAGGATGCAGTAGAAGAAGTGCCTTCAAGATGGTAGTGGGCACCTTTTAGCCACCACAGTGATGATCAGCCAAAGTATTTTCTAAACTTGAATGTGCTATTCAATGAAATTCTCAAAAACAAAACTAGAGTGAGGCCAGAAATGCCATACCTTCCTTTCCCCACTGAACGTATGCCTCCAGTCGGATAATACCACTTCATGATGACCCTCAGGCTCTCCCTGTGTTTTTCCTAATAATATAGTTTCTGGAAATTTAAAAGATGGCTGTGTTTGTTTTTCTCCCAAAGCTCAGTTTTGGAGGAATCCCAGTCCCAGGAAAACCAGGAACGTTTCTGAAGAAGAATTTCCATGGCTGCATTGAGAACCTTTATTACAATGGAGTCAACATCATTGACCTAGCCAAAAGACGGAAGCCCCAGATCTACATAGTGGTAAGGGACCAGCACCTATTTGCTGACTCATCCCCCCCCCCCCCTTCTGTCTGCTGATACATACTGCTCACCCGGCCAAGCAAAAGACTCCTACATGAGAAAAAAAAAATCATGCACATGTGGAATCTTTGGGGATTCCATTTTTGGTGGATTCAGAATCTTATTTTGGAGAACCCTTACCAAAGAGTGAATGTAGAAAAATATGGATTGTGAAACACTTTTTGAAAACAGGTTCATTAAAATGTGTAAAATTATGCAGAAATTCATTGGTGTGAGGAAACAAAAAATGACAAAAACTAAAGGGAAGATACAAAAAACAAAAATGTCTATTTTCACATTGAAACAATGGGGCTGTGAAATTCAGTAGCATTTGTCTGTCTGAGAGAGTGATAGCCCTTGTTTCTTACACATCCACTTTCTCTTTTCAGTTTTTCCTCTTTCATACAGCTTGCCTAAGTTCATGGGAAGTCTCCCTGGCTTTACCTTTCATAGCGAATCTGCCAGCAGGCTAGCAAGGGGGAGATCCTGTCCCCCAGTGCTGTTTAATATCTATATGTGCCCCTTGCCCAGCTGGTTTAGAGCTTTGGGCTTGGGTGACACCATTGGGTGTCACCAATGAGGATACCCAGCTATATGTGCTGATGGGTGGCTGAACAGTCTCTGCCCTGAAAAAATCTGGTCAAGGGTTTGGAGGCTGTAGTGGAATGGTTGAAGCAAAGCTGGTTAAAGCTGAGTCCAACTAAGATGGAGGTTGTGTGGCTGGAGGGGGTGACTTGGGATTGGGGAGCCAACTCCCAGCCCTTGAAAGTGTTTCGGACACCGGCACCTACTGTCGGGAGTCTGGGGGTGATCCTGGAGCCCAGTTTATCTATGGTGGCCCAGATCGCCAGTGTTGTCTCCGGTGGGTATTTTTCCAGCTGTACCAAGCCAGGCAACTGGCCCCCTGTCTGTCTCACCGTGGCCTTGCCACAGTAATCCATGCAACGATCACCTCCAGGCTGGATGACTGTAACTCCCTTTATGTAGAGCTACCCTTGAAACTGTCCCGGAAGCTCCAACTGATACAAGATGTGGCAGTGCGGGTCCTTATGGTAACCCCACAGAGAGTACACATACATCCAGTGCTGCTCAAACTGCATTGGTTGTCGGTGGAGCACTAGATCAGATTCAAGGTTTTGGTGGTTATTTTTAAAGCCCTTAATGATCAGGGACCTATGTACCTCCAGGACCACCTCTCCTGGTATGTTCCCTAAAGGGCATTAAGATCAGCAGACAAGAACCTTCTGGTGGTCCCTGATCCAAAAAATATTCAGTTGGCCTTGACCAGGGCAAGGGCCTTCTCTGCCCTGGCCCCAGCCTGGCGAAACTCTCTGTCAAGTAACATCCATGCCCTGTCTGATCTGTTAAAGTTTCACAGGCCAGAGATGTTTGTCCAGACCTTTGGTTGAGGCCAGTGATGATTCTTTATATCTAACTGGCACTCTCCCCACCCCCACGACTGAATGCTAGCACTGCCATCTTGTTCTTAAAATGTTTAAATGTTTTGAATGTTTTAAATATTGTGTCTTTATGATTTTAACTTGTTTTTGTTATTGAACCAAATTATTGTGAACCACTCTAAGCCCTGTGCAAGCGGGGAAGGGTGATTTTTAAAAATCTGATTAAAGAAATTTAAATAAATAAATAAATAACATGATAATAGCCAACTTGGGCTCACCTGCATACCAAGAGTTTTGTCTGCTTTGTCTGCCAATGCGCACCACTTGTTTTTGGAACACCTGCATAGCACTGTGGTCTGATTGGGCTCCAGTCCTCCTTTTCCCATCCCCAGTACATTCTTTTCCAAACCTGCTTTTCCCCGGTCTTTTTGGGAAGAGTGCAGTCCAAGACTGTCATGAAGCAGTATGGACAAGGAGGTGTGTGTTTGGATAACAGTCCTTCCAACACTGTGCCATTTTTCTTCCCTCAGCT
Source organism: Gekko japonicus (assembly GCF_001447785.1). Lineage (NCBI taxonomy): Eukaryota > Metazoa > Chordata > Lepidosauria > Squamata > Gekkonidae > Gekko > Gekko japonicus. The sequence goes on along the minus strand of NW_015162018.1, from coordinate 60,689 downwards.
CCTCGCTATTCTTTTTGCCATTTTACCAGAGGGCTGATTTCAGGCTTTTTAGCATTAATTGATAGATTTCTTTATCATGATAACATTAGAATCTACTGCGAACTCCTCTGAATTCCCAGCTTTTATTAAAATGTAGAAACCTTTAGCCCTTTTCACTTCAGAGACATGAGGAGTGCATCTTTCCCCGTATATCTCCACAATGAAAAGATCTAGAGACTTAGAAAAAAGAAAGCTGGGAATTCAGAGAAACCAGTAGGCTTGTAATTTTATAACACTATGACGATCTAGCAATTAATGGTTTTTAAATTCCTGAAAATAGCTCTCCAATGGCAGAGGGGTGGAGGCAGCAATGTAAGCTGAGGCCAGAAAAATGTGAATAAAATTGCTGTATAGATGTTCCTTTTCTGCACTTGCAACAACAACAAGATCTTGATGCAGCCTTGGAATAATGTCGTGTTGTTTTTTTAATAAGTTTTATTAAATGTCTTCTCAAAACACAACGCCAGTATCAAAAAGAGGTTTCATAAAATCACACAGTTGCTGGCAGCATGTGGGAAAACATTAAAAAGTACGTTAGACACATCAGCGAAGGCTCTAGCAACTCAGTCATCGTAACTACTTAAAATTAAAGTATCCTGGCTAATGAAACAAGGAGGCAGCCGAATAAAAAGACTTAAACTTCACAAACAAGTATCCTGGCTAATGAAACAAGGAGGCAGCCGAATAAAAAGACTTAAACTTCACAAACAAAATGACAACCAAACATGAAGCTGCAAGAAGTGCAGGATGTGGTAAACTATCTTTATCCTTTAAAAAATGTGGTTTCCAAGGTACAATTAAACAAAAATGAAATCCCATGGATTAAGAAAAGTTGACAAGGGGGAAAGGAGAGTATAAAAGTATTTGAAAGTTGGCATCTAAATGTGTTTACTAGTGGTGGGGAATATCTAGACTCAGTCCAGATCCATCCACCAGATTTGAGGGATATATTCTTGACCCTCTCCTCAGTCAGTTTGAAAGTCACAGACTTTGAAAACCAAAAAGGTTTTTAAAGGCTCCGGTCACACGGGCCGAAAAATGCGGGGGGGAAGCGTGGCTGTTTGCCCCGGGCTAAATAACCGCGCGATTGCACGATCCGACGTCCCGTGTAACTCCCATGGAGGTCCGAAGCTTAGGGGGGAGGTGTCGATCACACCACAGGCAATGAAGCGGGGCGCGGCAAATGGGGTTGTGTTTGTTTTGTTTAAACTGAAGTGTGCGCATGCTCCGTTGGGTGCTTGTGCGCATCCAGTGGAGACTTGGAAACAAAACCCCTTTTGCACTCCTCAGTTTCTGTTTCAGGTGGGTCTTCCGAGGGTCAAACGACACAGCCCCTGTCCCCCTATAGCCGCCCTTCCCCACTCCCTCAGCCGTTCCTTCAGCCCCCTGTCCCCCAAACCTCCCCTCAACACCCCCCTCCTCCCCCTTCCTTGATCTGCTCCATCCTTCTGCCCTTCTCCCGACCCAAATCTCACTCCCAGCCCCCCCTTCCCTACATGTGCCACTGCGAAGGGAAGCCGCTTGAACAGCCTCCAGTCTCCCAAGGACACGGAGTCTCTCAGGACACGGAGGGACTTTCCCCAGCCTCCCCCCCCAATACCCTTGCAAGGAGCCCCCTTCCTTCGGCCGAGCCCCTCCGGCTGCCAGCAGCAGTGTCCTCCCCCTTGCTGACCATCTGGACTTGTCCCTCCCCTCGATGCATTGTTATCTCCCTGACTTTGCACCGTGAATCAAACGTCCAGCGTCTGGAAACGGGGTGTTTTGTTGTTTGTTTACACAGTGTGTGCATGCTCCGTTGGGTGCTGTTGCGCATCTGTGGAGACTTGAGAAAAAAAATAAAGCTGTTTGTGAGGGGACACGGGCGGGCGCCGGATGCCACGGGATTCCACCTGGAACACGATCACGCGCCTGCCCTTACCCCGCAGTTTCCGGAAACTAGTACCTCCGAGGTACTAGTTTTTTGCCGCGCGTCTTTGCTGGGAAGCCTCGGCTGAGCCACGGGAGTGCTACACTTCCCAGATGTGCCGGTGAGATCGCGCCCAGAAAATGCGCCTGACTTCCGTCTCACTAGCGTGGCTACTGTTCCGTGTGACCGCAGCCTTTGCCTTTTAGGCCTATGCCTATTCCCAACACTGTCCTATCATGCCATCGACAGTTCCCATGATGCCTAGATGTTTTAAATGCACCATGCAGGGAAGAGTATGAATCTTCATTCCTTGTTGGTGTAGTGCTCATCCGCTGCCCTACCAAACCTGGCAAATCAATGTACTTTTGGAGTAAAAATTAACAGCCTTCAAAGAAGCTGTCCTCAACCATTAAAGGTATCAATTTCAGAGTCATTTATGGGCCCAGGAGGCTCTACAATTTCCAAAAAATTATCTTAAGTCCCTTTTAAAGGTTTCAGTGTCAAACCTTAGAAGTTCTTCTTTTTCTGTAGACATACAGAAGAATTCCCAAGATGGCGGCGGTTGCAGCTGATGCAGCCTTGAGTCTCTGAGTTTTATAAGGTTTTATCTGGTCAAAAAATGTTTAACTTGTTCTGTAGACATACAGGAGTCCGTATCTTTATTGTCAGCATCACTGATAGAGATGCTTTGGTCCTTGTTTTGTATATCAAGAGATTCCTGAGATGTTCTGCCACTAGCCGTTGTTTCCCCCTCCAATGCATCATCTTTATAGGTGGTTAGCAAAATTGGAATTAACACCTTTGATGTAGTAGAAGTAGATATTGACTTATTAGGGTCATGGGAGTGCTGCAGCCTGTCAGTGTCAGGGATGAAGGAAATAAAACCATCATCATAGGCTCAAGTCTTTGACATGTTGTTAGGCAGTTGTCTGCCAGGGATAAATAAATTAAAAGGTTCATCTGTACTGCAAAAGAGCTGTGGTGAGTTCTTCAGTTTCTCCTGTGTAAAAAAAAAAATCTTGTTCTTCCAAAAAACATATTCTAGGAGAATGTACAGGATACCGCTGTTGTATTTTTCCTTGCACCTTACTCACACTTGAACTAATTTGTAATTTAGGCAATCTCCTTTCTGCATTTTGGAGTTAGCTTGAATCATTGCCAATAATGTCAGAAAGGGGTTCATTTTCATGTCCTAAAGTGAGAGATTTTCCATTTATAGTCCCTAGGATTAATGTTCAAACAGTTTCATCAATGAAGACAGGTTGAGAAGATTTCAGAGGAAGATAAAAACCTTCTCATTTTCAAAAGCATTGAAGGAATTATTGGCTGCCAAAAATTAGAAGAACTCTCCTCCCAGAAGGTGTATATGAAATTATTTCTACTCTCTAAAGGTCAATATGACACATTTCTACATGCAGGAATTGGTTTAGGGAGTAGAGAATTGCTCTTTTATTTGCCCAACACCCCCGGTTCACAAAAGTGTGTTTGATAAATAATGCAATTTGATGGTTTTGCAATCTGCAACCCAACTGTATCCCTTCTTCACTATTGCTTACACTGCAGAGGAAAACAGTATATCCTGTGTTCTTAGGTCAGGAGGTTTATGATTCCTTTTAGACAGAGTCTCTGATATTGAGGTGTTAAAGTTTTGTCTAAGGCAATCGAGTTTATCAGCAATACTGTTCAGTTGTTGAAAAAGAGCTGTAAGTTTCGCTGGCAAGAAGGCAATTATCTCCTATATACTTGAACAGAAAATCTCTTTGTTGGCCTTGCTCATGCCATTCACTCTCAGAGGAATTGTGTTTCATCGCTGAGGGAGATGAACAAGGTGGCAGTGAGTCTACTAATTCGCAACCTGAAGCTGCTAATCTAGTCTCCCTTATAGGTTCATCAGCTTCACAGGGGTGACGATTTGTGGATAAATGGGAGGTTGGCTCGCTGTCTAGGTCTACCGCCTTGTATTTGTTAGGGAACAAACATTTAGAAAAGTCACTTCCTGATTCTTTCATTTGCAAGTGGTTTTCAATGTGCAGCTGCTTGGCTGGTTATAATGGGGAGCAAGTCTCCGAATTTCTCCTTGCTCTTTTCTTCTCTTTTCTTCTTTCCCATTATTAGCTCTGTGGACTATTCCACTAAGACTTCCAAGTCTCTTTATTATCTTCTCCAGTGATTATGATAGTTTAGGCTATCTTCTAGCTCTTCGTGAACAGGGTTTCTCCACAAGATTTTTGTCTCACCCAGATGCCACCACCGCCCAGTGTATATTAAATAGTTTGTGCTGATTGAGCCTGAAAAATAACTCCTCCAGACAATTAAATCACTCAGTTTAAATACCAGACTTTCCAAGTTTCATTTCTGACAGTTGAGCAGACTAGATCTCTAAAAGCAGCTGTTAAAATAAAATAAGCAAAAGCCTCTCCTACAAGTTGTTACTCCTTGGCCATCTTAACCAGAATGCCAGCCTTGGAATACTGTTAATCGTAGATGAACATTATGGATTTGCACTGCTCAGCTATGTATGATAAGCCTATTCCAAATCCTGGAGAGAATTATGACAAAACTTTAGCAGTCTTCCAAGATATGGCATCTATGGAAGTTGTCCCCAGTCTTCCCTCAAGATACGTGTCAGTGTATGTTGGAGCAATAAATCAATAAAAGACAGTGACCAGCAGCAAATTGATAGAATTAGCAAAATGTAATATGAATTTTAGACCCATCTTTATGTGGTTATATTTATGTATATATGTATAGCTAAGCCTTTTTTTTCTGCTATGCTATGCTATGCTATGCTATGCTATGCTATCATCCTGGGAAACGTCTTGCAGATACTGTTGAATTGATTGTTGTTGTTCAGTTGCACAGTCGAGTCCGACTCTGATACACAAGGAAAATGCTGGAAAGCAAGCATGTACTGTGTGAGCAGCCAGCTGTAAATTTTGTTGGCATCAGTACCTTTACATTTGTCATGATTATTACTAATTTTGTTTGCTATTCTGGACCTGTAGAAAAGTGGTCTCTATCATCTTCTTCCACAGCTTTCAGTGCATTCAGAGCAAACTGACTTATTCAGGGCTTACTAACTTTGAGAGAGCAGCCACTTTTGTGCTAGTTCTGCCGAGAGGAAAGGTGTGTTCTCCATATACGGAGCTGTTTTTCACTCAGGGATCTCACTCCATTTAGAATGGAAGGCTATTTCCTGACATTTCTATAGTCACGCCACTTGAGCCAGGATATTGCTTTGCGCAGGTATCCTTTTGTGAAGGAGAAAAAACCTAATGGAAAAGGAAGTGAGATGACTCACAACAAAGTGCACCAAGTATAACTGGTTCTGCTCCTTCAAGCACTTCACTGCTTACTTAATTCTCTTCCACTTTGCCATTCACTGAAAGAAATTTTGTATTGCTATCCCAAAGGATCCCCCCCTCCTTCTCCTCTGCTTTTTCCATATCGTTGATAACACCAAGAAAGCAAGGAATACCTCTCTAAATGACAAGTGAACATTGAGGGAGTCAGTACTTGTAAGCATGTAACCCCACATCTACAGCATCAATAGGCATAGCATTCATAAAACTGTGACCTCTAGAAAGTCACTTACACTGTATTTGGCCTGTGCATCTGGAATAGGGATATCAGTGGATTTGTGAACATATTGTTTTGGTTTAAAAGTTCCAGTCTGCGTCATGGTGTAACTGCAGTTGCCCTTTTTTTTTTTTACTAGGCCATACAAATAAAATTCAATAGCAGTATTACCGTTAAAATCTATGCCATTTTGCACACCAGTTGCATACAAAACAGGGTCCAGATTCATTTTGGGCCCCAATTGCAGCACTGTGGTGGTGGGGGAGGGCAAGGGCAGCCATGGTGGCTCTTACTGGGGTGAAGGAGGCAAGCTAGTGATGAGTGTGGAAAACCGGGGCCCACCCGGCTCAGCACTGGACCTATCAGGGAGTCAGGGATGGCTGGTGGGGGTGCCCAGGCTGCTAATTAGGGCACTGCTCCACCCCATCTCCCCATCTTTCCAGTGTCAGGCTTTTTGGCCCACCTTCCCACCCCTCATTAGGTAGTAGCTTGAAGGTGGGCTTGCATGCTGGTTTTGTTTCATTTAATCTCTTCAGCCAGTTTGGTGTCGTGGTTAAGTGCGCGGACTCTAATCTGGGAGAGCCGGGTTTGATTCCCCACTCCTCCACTTGCACCTGGCTGGATGACCTTGGGCAAGCCGTAGTTCTGACAAGAGCTGTCCTTGAAAAAGAGCAGTTTCTGTCAAGAGCTCTCTCAGCCCCACCTACCTCACAGGGTGTCTGTTGTGGGGAGGGGAATGGAAAGGAGTTTGTCAGCCCCTTTGAGACTCCTTCAGGTAGTGAAGGGCGGGGTATAAATCCAATCTCTTCTTCTTCTTCCTTGTCACAACTTGGCAGTATCAGCATAGAGCCTGATCCATTCTCAGGAAATCTGGCATATGTGCCCAGTGTTCCTGAGTATGGGAATCCCCTTAAGGAATCTTGGCATGAAGGTCAAGAGAAACACCCAGCCCAGGGCATGGCCAGGGATTACCCTCACACTCAGGTGGTAGGGGAGACCACTTCAGGGTGGCCACTGTTGTGGGATCCAGCAACCTGTCATCCCAAGGTTTCTTGTGACCCCAGCCAGCAGGCTGGATCAGCCAATGGATCATCAGCTGGCAGGGAGGTCACTCGATGAACAGGATTCGGTACCCCATGCTGTGCAAATGCTTATTAGAGCTGTAACTATTAAAGTTGATAGCAACACCCTGAGGGTGCTAAGGTTCTTTGACTTTGGCCGGACTTTACACACACCTGGTCAGCTCTTGATCATTTTCTAAGTTTTGCTTGTTCGTAGTTATGGATTTTGCCAGGTTAGTTCTGAGTGTCTTAAGCAAGCACCCCTCTGCTTTTAAAAAGTAAACTTGGTAGCAGAAATTAATATTTTAGCTAGCTGCTGTCTTTACAAATACCTTATACCATAATCTTGGTAAATGTTCAGCTTTACACAAAATATAGAGTTCTAAAAACACACACAACAGATCAGGAGAGAGGGTTTCTCTGTTACAGTATATAGCTGTCCTCTGTTTTACCCCAATTTTAGGCTTTGCTAACAACATCTTGATTAATTCCTTTGAAGTAAGAGGCTTCCATCATTAGCAGTGGGCTCTCTGCCGTCAAAACTCCCTTCATTAGCATTAGTTAAAGCTTTCTCAAACAAAGTCTTTTCTATTTTAAATACGCTGGGGAAAGGCAACCATATATATAGATTTTGCTTATAGACTCCAGTAATTTGATATTAATATATTAGAGCATTCCAAGCTTAAAGAGTAAACATAATCTGGGTTTTTCTCATTTAAAGTTGCTAAAAATCATAAACCACTATAATAAACTTTTCACCTCTTTCTTTATATAAGATTTCATCATAAGTCTCGGACTCTGAGAATTTTAGCTGGGATGGTCTATACCAGTTAATTAAAAATGGTGAGGTAAAAACGCCTGGCCCAATTAAAACTGAACACTCCGAGTTGGAAAAATTATTCAGTTGTCAATTAAAGTGATTTAAAACACCTGTTTTTATAATGCTGCTTAGTGATTTAAACTGTTTGTAAATTCTCCAGGAGAGCCCCAAAGAATCTCTCCCAAAGGTTCCTGGAAATCAACAATAATCAGTAGACAATCATTTGTACACTTGAATGTCCCCTACAAAGTTGTGGCTAATTTTATTCCAATTTTCTGAAAAATCGGTGTGTGTTATTTCAACTGGGGCTTCAAGTGGGATGTCAGATGAGGGTGTAAGGGAACCCCTTGCCTTCAGCACCTTCCTCGTCCGCCCCCCCCCCCATGCTGGGGCTGCAAACATCATAAAATGTTGCGAAGTAAATAACCAATTGTACTTGGCATGAACAAAAATGAGCAAAATTTTGAAAGCTCACAATGTCAACTCGTGAAAACTGAAACATTCTAAAAATGCATATGCATAATCCTTATCAAGAGATTGATGGAGCCATGGTAGGCTAGTGTCGGAACTATAGATTAGTCATTTTTTACATTAGCTTACCTTGCATATTGCCTGATTTGCTGTTCCTTTTAAAAGCATAATCATTCTAAAGTCCTATTTTTGGTTTCCTGCATTCTTGTTTCTGTGCAGTGGAACTTCTAGGTCTGATAGGGGTAATAAATGAAGTCCAGTAGACCTTGATCATAACTAGGATTATTGCCTCAGAACACTGGTAGCACCAACACCAACTTCCTCCTCCTTCTTCAGTCACTCCCCCAAACTACAACCCAAAATAAAATGCCCAGCATGCTGATACATACACAACAAGAACAGCTCTAGGTCACTGGAAATGTCCCAAACAAGTCTCATTACCCCTATAACATCCCTAAAACGAATGCAGGAAACTAGCGATGGAATTACCCAGCCTGCACTGAAACTGGCACAAGCAGAAGCAACTCTGTGTGGACTGCTTCCAGGGACTGGCAATTACCGTTGGAAGAGTTCTGGTGAGTTGCTTTTCCAAACTTGAAGATTTATGGGAATATAAATCCAGAGAGACAAATAGCCTCCTATTATTCTGTGGCTGATGTCAAAAAAGTACCAAATATAATAATAAAATAATAAGCATATGAACCTGGAAGAATTCTGCTTGCAGTTCACTTTGTGTGAGGTAGAGGGATAGGCCACTATAGGAGACTGTGAGACTACTCAGACTTTGGTATTGTAGAGTCTTCCACTGAACACATAACATTCTTGATCCCCTGTCAAAAGTTTGCTGCCTGAAAAATACTAAAACAAAAACAACAAAACCCTTAGCATACAGTTGAGGTTGACTACATATTTGAATTTTTAAATGGCAGAGACGGGCTGACATGTTGATGCAAACTCACAGCAAAATGAAAGGATTTTTAGTTTTCCTTCACTGCAGCTGTGTGTTCTTATCTCCTGTGAGCCATCAATGTCAGGTGGATGAACACAATCTAGGAGTGATCATTCAAAACAAACAGGGGTCACTGTGACAGCAAAAATACTTCATTGGGCTATCCTGGGAAACAAATCAAAGTGGCAGCATCAAACAAATGTAGAGAAAAATCCCAGTGGCAGATGCATGCAAACTAATAATTTATTCTCTTTTGTATCAATTCAAAACATGCTACTTCATTAAATTGCTCTGAACCCCCATTAAAGCTTGCCAGGATGTTAAAGAATTACCAAATATTGTTGACCTTACCAAACTTATTATTATCAAAGCAAGCCAGAGGGACAGTACTCACATTTTTGCAGGTCTGAAATAAGGAGATTAAATGTTTTGATGGGAACAACAACAAAAAAGGCTTGCACTCATGTTCATTGCTTACAAAGGCATTAGTCTTCTGTAGAGTGCATGTTCCTTTCATGCTAGGCACTTTTGCTCACACAGTGTCTTTCAAAGAGCTGAAAGGTGCCAAGAGGACTACTTTCACAATGGACAAAGAGAAACACAAAAAATGAGAAAAAAGGTATAGGGTCCAAGCCAATATATTTACAATGGGATTGAATGATGGACCAATTCATTGATTTTCTTCATAGGCAGATATTTACTAGCTTTCAGTGGTTGGAACCCATATAACTACTTTAGAACTACTCCTTTCTTTCTCAAATCCCAAATCAAAAGAAAAAATAACAGCTCCCTGGCCCAATGAATAGTTGACATGGGATGAGAAATTCTTAAAGCAAGGGCGAAAATGGATCTTGTACAAAGTACACATATAATGTGTGAATACTGTTAATTTATCTCTAGTATACGCTGAACAAAACTATGGCCTGGATAATACGGGGGGGGGCGTGGTTATTTGCGCCGTCGCAGTTTGATTTGCGATTAAGTGATCAGACGCGACGGCAGTGCAGTGGGGTTTTAGCAGTCGACGCCCGTAGCAAAGATGACGGCCGGAGGGAAGAGCCATGTGCCGGTGCAATCACACCAACCAAGTCCGTCAGCAGCCCGTGGCAAATCGGTTGCTAGTACTTGTTTGCAGGTACTTTTAAACTGTGGCTTTTCAGTGGGAAGCCACGGGTGTGCTACACTTGCCAGATGTGGCGGTGTGATTGCACACGGATAATCCGCCCGGCATCCGTGGCTCTCCCGCGGCAAATTCGTCGTGTGAACAGAGCCAAAATAATGTTTTTAGATTCTTTCCTCTTTCAGTGTGTGCTTCCTGCCTCTCTCAGGTAATCTTTTCCTCATACCGGACTTCATTTTTCAGATATTCTTCTGGGATTCTTTGAACTTTTCTCTTCATATTAATGTACGCTACCTCACAAAAAATAATATCTAAGCATCTTTATACAATCCCACCCCCATATACCACCATCATACTATGATGAACCTGAAACTCAGTTTAAATGTAAACTGACAGAGAACTGTACTGGCCTTTACCTGTCATCACTCTTCTACTTCAGATGAACCTCTGTCCTGAGGTTGCCCTATCTCATTGTGCACCTTCATTCCCCCCCCCTTCATTATCATCCACTGACATTCTATAACTTGGGGTCTAGTGAATAGCAATATATGCATTGATGTGCAGAGAAGGAGCCCTGTACTGCGGGAGGCTGGGCTTGATAAGTTTCTAGGCCAACAGGTTACAGGACATATTCCATTTTGAGAATGACAAACCACAGTTTGATCATACACAATGGAGCAGCATGGCTTTGTGTTATAGCTGAGCCATGTCATTAACTGAATTTGCCCGTACTGTTTTCCTAAATTGTCTGTGTGCATGTCAGTGTGCATGTCGTATATAAACAAGCCCCTTTCCTGAAATGAAAGGGACTGAAATGAAAAGCACAAGTGAACAGTTAAACTAGTATTTAAATATGTGGCAGTATAAAACACTTGAGGGTATGCACAGACTTGTCCCCAGTTCTAGTACTTGTACCAAATTTATCCACGCTGTGAAATGTTTATTTGAAAAAGTAAAGGATTAAAGGAGGTGGAAAGAGAGAGGGAATACTAAAAAGGAAACATTACCTGATCTTTTCTGTGTTGAGATGTCATTGGGGTGGCTTATAATGTTCTCTGGTTTGAGCTGACCTTGGATCTATGCCATCCTGATGGTCAGGGGCAAGAGTACCAAGCAGGAATCTAGACAGAGTTTAGGCAATAAATCTAAAAAAGGTCCAGAAATTAGTGCATGTGGAGTAGGGCCAAGAGAATCAAGCAACCTTAAACTCTCAGGATACATAGATGTAATTCCTGGGTTGACCACTAGTCGGAAAGATGAAGGCAGCTCTTGTTATGGGGTCAGGAATAACAGAAATAAATGTTTAATGTTTGTGTGGTTATAAGAAGGGCTCAAGCATCTGAAGTAAACTTCTGAACTGAGTGCAAGGGGTAGAGAGCAGCCCTTTTGCAGGAGAAGTTCTTAGAGGAAAAGGCTTTTCAAGAAAGGGGAGCTGAAACAACAAAGAGTTACAGCATCAATGCTATAGTCTCCCTTAGTTGAAGTTTTGAGCTTCTGTGAAGGATTCTTCTCTTAGGATAAATCAAGAGGAAGCAACAGGGCATGGCACTTTGATTGACTGGAAATTTCTTGAATAAAAGCTGTGGTGCTGATGGTACCTGATTAATTCATTTTTCTGATTTGTTCTTTTGTGCTAAGCCTCCACATTTCCATGACTGAGTTAGCTGGTCATTGAACACTATGAATGAAATTTAATCATGCTAATACAGTCTGCTCATGTTTTTCTCCTGGGCAGTCTAGCCTCCTATGTATTGCATCCAGGTCCCTGACCAAGGTTCTAGAGATGGGAAGGTCTGGGGAAACAACAACAACCCTGTGCTCCCCCTCCCGTATTTTCCTCCAAGAACCTCCCTACACCTATTTTTGGTTTTTTTAATAAAAAGTTTGGAAAGCAGTAAGCTCCAATTACTTGTTTTCTCTTTGGAATGAATGATGTTGTTGTTGTTCAGTCACACAGTCGAGTCTGACTCTTCGCGACCCCATGGACCAGATCACGCCAGGCCTTCCTGTCTTCTGCCGTCCTCTGAAGTTTGCTCAATTTCATGTCGGGTTAGAACGGATAAAAGCGGTCGGGTTAGAACGGATAAAAGGAAGTACTTCTTCACCCAAAGAGTGATTAACACTTGGAATTCACTGCCACAGGAAGTGGTGGCGGCTACAAGCATGGACGGCTTCAAAAGGGGATTAGATAAGCATATGGAGCAGAGGTCCATCAGTGGCTATTAGCCACAAGGTATAGATAGGGACTCTGGGGCAAGTGATGCTCTGTCATCTTGGTGCTTGGGGAGGTCAACAGTGGGAGGGCTTCTAATGTCCTGGCCCCACTGGTGGACCTCCTGATGGCACTGGTATTTCTGGCCACTGTGTGATACAGAGTGTTGGACTAATCCAACATTGGCATCTCTTATGTTCTTATGTTCTTATGTTCGTTGCATCGATGACACTGTCTAACCATCTCATCCTTTGCTGTCCCCGTCTTCTTTGACCTTCAATCTTTCCCAGCATCAGGGACTTCTCCAGTGAGTGCTCCCTTCTCATTGGGTGGCCAAAGTATTTGCGCTTCAGTTTCATTATCTGGCCTTCCAGGGAACAGTCAGGGTTGATTTCTTTGAGGATTGACTGATCTGATCTTCTTGCAGTTCAAGGGACTCTCAAGAGTCTTCTCCAGCACCATAGTTCGAATGAATCTATTCTTCGGCTCTCGGCCTTCCTTATAGTCCAACTCTCGCAGCCATGCATGACTACTGGGAATACCATTGCTTTGACCATGCGGACTTTGGTTGGCAGGGTGATGTCTCTACTTTTTACCATGCTGTTTAGGTTCGCTTGTTTAGGAATGAATGGTACACAGGGTTTAATATTCAAAATGTTTCCTGTGAAGATATTTATGTAAAACAAGCGATAGCAATAGTTGATCGTTTCGGTGTATACTGTAGACAGGCATAATATCTTCCAAAAAATTTTTTTTGCTTAAATGTCAGTACGTTTTATCCATAGTTAATATGCTATAGTAAGTATCATACTCTGACCTGGATGGTCCATGATAGCCTGATTTCTATGTGTTTTGGAAGCTAAGCAGGGTTGGCTGTTTTGTACTTGGATAGGAGAATACCAGAAACATCCAGGGCTGCTGTGTAGAGGCAGGCCATGACAAACCACCTCTGCCTGTTTGTTGCCTTAAAACCCCTATGGGGTCACCATAAATTGGCTGACTTTATGCCAGTTCCCACCACAAAAGTGTAGCATAAAAATACACTATTGAAAATCAATGTTTTTGGTATTATGAAGTTCAACTTGATATTCAAATATGCTGGTAGCCCTCTATTATGACTGTTTACAGGGCTATTTTTGGGCAGGAACGCACAGGAACGAAGTTCTGGCTGGCTTCAGAGTTGGCCACACCTACTTGGGCAAGATAATAGAGAGGTCAGTGGCAGTTCAGTTACAGGGCTTCTTGGATGACGCTTCCATTTTAGACCCCTTCCAGTCCGGCTTTCACCCAGGCCATAGGATGAAGACAGTACTGGTTGCCCTCACAGATGACCTTCAGAGGCATCTGGATCAGGGTGGAATGGCAGTGGTGTTGATGTTAGACCTGTTGGCAGAGTTTGACACAGTCAACCATCAGCTACTGATCCACCGCCTCACCGACATTGGAGTCCAGGGACTGGCCTTACAGTGGCTTACTTCCTTTCTCCAAGGTTAGGGACAAAGGGTGGCATTGGGTGAATAGCTATCCCGAAGGCACCCACTGGTTTGTGTAGTGCCCCAAGGGGTAGTGCTGTCCCTGATGCTCTTTAACATCTATATGCACCCCCTTGCCCAGATTGCCTGGAGGCATGGGCTGGGATGTCATCAGTACGCAGATGACACCCAGCTCTATCTGTTGTTGGGCGGCCAGTCTGACTCCAAGCTGGTTGGCACAGATTGAGCTGGCTGAAGCTGAATCCAATTGAGCCTGTTTCTTCATGCAAACAGATGTTCTATGGAGCAGAGGTCCATCCGTGGCTATTAGCCACAAGGTATAGATAGGTACTCCGGGGCAAGTGATGCTCTGTATTTTTGGTGCTGGGGGGGGGTTAATAGTGTGAGGGCTCCTAGTGTCCTGGCCCCACTGATGAACCTCCTGATATCACCTGGTATTGCTGGCCACTGTGTGACAGAGTGTTGGACTGGATGGGCCATTGGCCTGATCCAACATTGGCTTCTCTTATGTTCTTATGTTATATCACTGAGCCATAGCTTCTGCCCTAAAGATGTCCAAAAGTCAGGTATAGGATTGGAATTCCCCTATCCGTGTAGGCTATAAGACGTTACCTCATGATTTATTGGGCTAGTGGTCCATCTAGTTCAGCACTGGCTACAGCCTGAGATCGTTTAACTGGAAATGTAGGGAGATGCCCCTGGGATTTTCTACAATCATTCTGGTCAGGAAGCAGACAGAATTTCATGCACACACACATACCCTGATAAGCTTGAGTTCTGTTTCTCAGCACAGGCATATACTTGATTTGTATGCCACCTCCAGAAGGATCCCTTGGTGGGCTTGCACAGAAGGATGAAATATAGTTGATTTGGGGATGGCCAGGGTCCAGCGTACCTAAGGGACCGCCTTTCTCCATATGTTCCCCCAAGAGCTCTACGGTCGGGGTCGCAACACCTATTAATGGTTCCCGGCCCCAAGGACATCAAGCTGGCTGCAACCAGGGCCAGGGCTTTTTCGGCGGCGGCTCCTATCTGGTGGAATGAGCTCCCAGAGCAGGGACCTGGCGCAGTTCTGCAGGGCCTGCAAGACGGAGCTCTTCCGCCAGGCATAGGAGCTGCCGCCGTCACTGTACCACCACCGAGCTGCCATCTTCGACGGTGGATTAGATCTGGAGGTGAGCCAGCCCTGGGCAGATGCCTAGTTAACCGAAGAGTGTATGTTGTCAAGTTAGGTTGACAAATTGGAACTCATCTTGGATTAAGAAAATTTAACATCAAGAGCACCGCACTTTACTTAATGATTGTTTTATACTGTTTCATGATTGTTTTTATGTTGTTTTAACTGTTGTTGTGGCAATTGCCTCTGTTGTTAGCTGCCCTGAGCCCGTTGGGGAGGGCAGGGTATAAATCTAATAAATAAATAAATAAATCTCTTCTCAGATAGCAGTGCTCTGGAGGGGCATCCTGTTCAAACTCCTTTCCTGTTATGTCCTTGCTTCTGGCCCCTTTTATCCAGTCCATAAGTAGTATAAGTTTATTGCCTTAGCCATAGGCCATAACATAATACATCAGATCATAAAATGGTAATGTCGACAATAGAAAAAGATCAGTATACTCCTATATTTCTTCTACTTTGCGTTAATTATGAAACTCATTCTGATTTTCCTTGTTGCTAACTTTCAGTGTGTACATTTCCTTGGCTCAGAGCACTAATCTGTAAAAAAAAAAAAAGCATTGTTCCTATTAAAAATGTTTTCCTTTTTAATTACATTCCAGGGCAATGTGACTTTTGCGTGCTCAGAGCCACAAATCACTCCCATCACCTTTGACCGTTCCAACAACAGTTACCTGCTCTTGCCAGGCACCCCACAACTTGACGGACTGTCAGTAAGTTTCCAGTTTCGAACATGGAACAAAGATGGTTTGCTCCTGTCCACAGAACTGTCAGGAGGTTCAGGTTCTCTCCTAGTATACCTCCATCATGGCCTACTATCCCTTATCATCCAGAAAGGAGTAGAGAAATATGTGGCAATCAATGCAGGTAATCATATACTCATTTCAGATATTAATAAGCACTTGGAACGTGACTCATTTGTTTTAAGGGAAGGCATAATTGGGCAATCCAAGCTGACAACTGTCTTTTAATTGCTCTGCCGAGTTTAGTGAGTGGGAAGATCTTAACAATATGCAGATTTGTGGCTGATCGGACAAGTCCTTTGCTTGATATTTGTGTAAAGGACACTGAATTCTTTGCCGGCAATTCAAAAGGCAAGAAATGTTAACCTCTTCTTCCCCACCCAATCACTATGGGGACATTCTAGAGGATTAGCCATTCCCCCCCCCTCTACTTTAGCAAAAAACAAAACGCACACAAAAAAAGTTTAGTTGCATCATAAAGATTAACTCATTTATTGCAGAATGAGTTTTCATATTCAGGAGATGAATAATGTTTCTTTAAAGAGCCACAGAATGATTTGGCTACAATTCTAAATACAAGTTAGCCAAGCACTTTTTTTTAAAGTAAACCATTCTCCCTTGTTGTACAGGTATTTTGCAGCATAAAAATCAAAATCCACAAAAGTTCAAGTTAATCCTAAAAACATTTCTTTGAAGTTCCATTGTGAACAATTAGCCTTCCAAAAAAGATCTCCAGACTTTGGACAGGGATGCTACTTTCCTGATCTGCTCAGGACAGCATGACCAAAATTCATGAGATTTATCGTTTCAAGGCAAAATCTACTCACTCCAGTGTTTTACATTTATATGATTCATTATTCCATGTAACATCCGATTGTGTGTACATGTGCAGGGGAGAGGGGCAATGGGAATATATATAAAACAAAAATACATACTTGGCTTCTTGTAGAAAACACCTCTGAGCAGCTTTGCTCTGAGTAGTAGCAGACCCAGATTTCAGTTCAGTTTTTCCTGAGCAATGGTGGTGTAGAACAAATATCCACCTCGAGAACTGCTGTGGGCAGAAGGATACATATATCGATATCTAATACCGCCAGCGAACAAGTCTTCCATATATAATATTCGTCTTCAATTCTTCAAATTGACTTCTCGTTGGTACCTTACTCCACAACAGCTACATAATATTAAACCATCAATACATAATGTTTACTGGAAGCAGTGCGGTCAGATAGGGACATACTATCATTGCTGGTGGGGCTGTCTAGGAATACAATCTTTTTGGAGAAGTGTGATATCTCAGATTAATGAGATAACCAGGCAGACATTACTATGCAATCCGGAAGTGGTGCTGGAAAGATTCGAGTACAGGGGGCAGTAAGGAACTTATTTCGACATTATTAGCTGCAGCCAGGTTAACAATAGCAGCGGCTTGGAAATCTCCTTATCTCCCTACAATTTCAACATGGCAAGAGAAAATTTGGGATCAGTTTATAATGGCAAAAATTACAGACTCCCTGACGAGAGCGAATAACAGTAACACGCCAACCTACACCAAATTTGTTAGGACTTGGGCCCCTGTGTTAGACTACATGATAACGAAGGATATTCTTCCTGCTAAGCAGATCTATCATAAATGGTTATATTTATAGGCTATAGTAGGTAATCTATAATGGTCAGACTCATGGTGACTTACTAGTGCTGTATGGCGAGAATAGATGTTAGGAATGTATGTAATTATCCTTATTAATTTAGAATCAAAAAGTATTTGATGTATGTAATGTTAATGTTATTAACAAAAACAATAAAAACTTATTTTTAAAAAATATATCGATATCTCCCCTTGCTGAATAAACATGAGAGCTTGTTTACAGAATACTAGATAAGGGTCCAGTTTTCAGCTGTATGAATGGTTGATGCCCGTTCAACACTTTTGTTCTTCTGCTAAAGTGGACTCATTATTCAGAAGTATTATCTCTTCCCCTATGGTTGGTTCATCTGTTTTGTGCTTCTTCTTTATTCTCCAGGCAGCAATCTATATGATGGCCTATGGCATTCAGTTAACATCAATGCTAGAAGACATCACATCACCCTAACGCTAGATGATGGTGTAGCATCTGCTGTTCATGCAACTACTGTCTCACAGATTAATTCTGGGAAAAGCTACTATTTTGGAGGTAAGTTAGGTCCAGTGTGAAGACACTGTGGAAAACCATCTATTCAGAAGGGAGTGGGGGTGATATGTTTTTGTAAGCCCTGTTGCTAAAGTTGAACAATTACAGAATAAAATCTCCCAAAAAACTGTAGAACAAAAACAAAAATACAACTGGGATTGAGTAGTTTAAATGAATTTCGGAATGTGGGACTGAAGAAGGACCAAAAAGAGAAAACCTTACTTTTCTCTGTCTGTCCTCTCTCCCTTTTTTGGTGCATTTGTTATTTATTTGTAAAGATACTTCTATGCGTCCTCTTGTGAGTCCTGCTCAAGGCAGCCTACAATTAAAATAACCACAAAATTTAAAGCAAAATATAAAAGGTCAGGAAGGTCATCTCAAAGGGGGGAGGCAATGTGGGGTGGCAGAGGGGTTAAAAAGACTCTGGAGGTGAGGAAGAGGGTTCTTCCATTTGGGGCAGCTCTTTCACCTTGGTCCTTATCCATGAGGCAGGGAATAATGGACAGAAGTGCCAGCCTAGACATCTGATGTAATGATGAACTGTAATTTATTGCAACTTAAATAAAGCTTGCCTGTCCTAAGTCAAAAATCATTTAGGGAGCACCTAGAAAAGAGAGAGAAGAGTACATGTTTTCACCTTTTCTTTGTTCCCCTTCTAAACCCCAAAACTTGAACAGAATATGTGTCTTTTATGCATTTATTAAACTGGGTAAGGCAACACAAAAGCTCACTATCCTTGGAGCACAATAGCTGTACAGTGAAACGTTGTGATAGATCACCTCTGTGCTTGCTTGTAGAAAGGCAGTGGGAGGTGTGGCAACCCATGAGGCCACTAAATGGCAACAAAGGAATGGAGTGTTAGACAATGTCAACAGGAGTCTGGGTGCTGTTAGGCTGACCACTTGCCTCCTAGATCTGTGTCCCTCGTGACTGGTGAAAGCTAGCAGAGAGGGATTGTGAGGCTCTCTGGAAGATATTATCAATTCATCCCTGGATTCAGGATCTTTTTCAGTATGGCTGAAGGAGGCAGTGGTTACCCCACTCTTAGGTGGAATCTGCATTTACATTTTAAAATCAGTTTCGTGCTGCTGTGACACCATATTTCTCTATGCTTGTTTGAATGTTGTTTGGAGAAGATTCTTTTAAAGCAGTGGGGAGGTGCAATGACAGTGGAGCCGCCCCGAAAGGACGATAAACATATGTGGACATGCAAAAGTATGCTAGCACTGTTGAGGTGTGAAAATGACACCAAATGTAGACAGCTCTTTTTTTAATAGTTTATTTATTTTTTCCCATAACAAAAAAGCAAAGATATAGTCATATACAACAATTTTTGGAGTTTGCATTACTCATTTCCCCCCATCCATCTATCTATTTTTGCCATATTTTTTGGAACACATTTTTGTCTTTCCCTGACAATATTATATTTACTTTATCCATTTCTTTTATTTCCATAATTTTCATAATGAATTTTTCTCTGCTTGGTATTCTATCTGATTTCCAACATTTCGCTATGAGAATTCTAGACGTAGTAAGGATATATAATATCAAACATAGATCATTGTGTTTAATCCCATCTGGTAACATATTAAGTAAGTATACTTCTGGTTCCAACTTTGGGAAAGACAAATGCAGATTCGGCCTTAGAAGAACAAACTCAGATCCAATTGATCTGACCAATTACCGCCCAGTTTCTAATCTCCCATTTCTGGGTAAGGTAATTGAAAGAGTGGTGGCAGAGCAGCTTCAGACTTTCCTGGATGACACATAGGTGTTGGATCCATTCCAATCCAGTTTCCGCCTAGGCCACGGGATGGAGACAGTGTTGGTCACCCTCACAGATGATCTTTGCAGACAGCTGGATCGGGGCGGGTCAGCGCTGCTGCTATCGATCAGTCTGACAGCAGCATTTGACACAGTCAATCACCATCTATTGACTCACTGCCTCGCTGACATTGGTATTCGTGGGGTAGCCTTGCAATGGCTCACTTCATTCCTGTATGGTTGGGGACAGAGGGTGGCATTGGGGGGGAAGGTGTCCCCAAGACACCTGTTAGAATGTGGGGTCCCCCAGGGGGCACTTCTCTCTGCAATGTTATTCACCATCTACATGCACCCCCTTGCCCAGCTGGTGTGGAGTTTCGGGCTGGGATGTCATCAATATGCCGATGACACCCAGCCAGAGGTCATTTCGGGGGGATCGCGGGGGATCGCAGTTCCCCCGGGTGAGGTACGGGGGGTGGGGCACATGACAAAGCCCCGCCTCCTGCTTCCGGCCACCCCGCTTCCAGCCCTCATTCAGCCAGGAGGAGGCAGGAGAAGAGGGAGGGTAAGTTGCTTCCTCCCTGCCTCTCCCCACCCCTGCTTGCCTGGGGCCAGGGAGGGCCTTCGCGGGGCTTCCTTGCACTCCCGCCGGCCTTGCAGGTCCACCGCCAGGCCCCTCATGGGGCTCGGCAGTGGAGCTGCAAGGCCGGCAGCGGCGGCCGGGACCGTTGGGGGCGGGGTGTGTGGCCTTATGACACACTTCCGGTGATGTCAGGGTGTGTGGCCTTATGACACACTTCTGGTGATGTCAGGGGGTGTGGCATATGCTAATGAGTTATGCTAATGAGTTCCCCTAGCTCTTTTTCTATGAAAGGACCCCTGCACCCAGCTATTTCTGTGGATGGGTGGGCAGCCAGACGCCATTCCCATGAATTTAGCTGAGGGCCTGGAGGCCATGGTTGTGTGGTTAAAACAGAGCCAGTTGAAACTGAATCCAGCTGACAGGTTCCGTGGCTGGGTGGGGGAGAGCCAAGGTTGGGTTTTCATCTCCCAGCACTTGACAGGACGCCCTTATCGCTAGCCCAGGTTGCGAAGGTTGCCAAACTGGCGTTTCTTCAACTGTGCCAGGTTAGGCACCTGGCTCCCTATTTGCCTTGCCCCAACGTAGACATGGTAATCCATGAAACGGCCAGCTCCAGAATAGATTACTGCATTTCACTCTACACGGGCCTACCCTTGAACCTGACCCAGAAGTTCCAACTGATCCAGAATGTGGCTGCACGGGTCCTAACCTTCAAGGCCCTTAGGGTCAGATACCCACTTGTCTTTGGGACTGTCTCTCAATATACCTTAGGCATTATGATTTGGAAATAGGAACCTCCTGGTGGTCCCTGGCCCAGGAGAGATCCAGCTGTCCTCAACCAGGGCCAGGGCCTTTTCATCCCTAACCCCTACCTGGTAGAACTCTCTGCCTGAGGACATCCATGCCCTATGGTATCTGTTACCATTCTGTAGGGCTTGCAAGGCAGAGATGTTCCACCAGGCATTTGGATGAGGACAGCAATGGCCTGGCACTCTTACATTCCCCCCCCCACGGCTCTGCATGTTACTTAACCCAGGGGGGAAAGTGGGTATTGGAAATTTATCTCCATCTTGGATTGTACTGTTTTACTGTGGTTGTTGAATTTTAATGTTGTTTTAAGTCTAGTATTATTGTATTTTTATTGATGCTCACAGGGAAGAGCAGCCTGATAAGTCTAATTTAATAAATAAATAAATAATAAATAAATAATTGATTCTCTCTGGCAGAAGATACTTCCAAGAGTCACTGGCAGCAGTCTGTGGTTACTCAGTTGATAACTGGCACCCTTTGGGAGTGAGGGGAAGGAGCATATTGCCAAGTAGAGTTTTGTCTGACTCCCAAGAGTAAAGGAACAGAGAAGGGCTTGCGAGTCTGTTAAGAACCTAAGAAAAGCCGATGTTGGATCAGGCCAATGGCCCATCTAGTCCAACACTCTGTCACACAGTGGCAAAAATTACCAGGTGCCATCAGGAGGTCCAGCAGTGGGGCCAGGACACTAGAAGCCTTCCCACTGTTGCCCCCACCCAAGCACCAAGAATACAGAGCATCACTTGCCTGAGAGTTCCTATCTATACCTTAATAGCCACTGATGGATCTCTGCTCCATATGCTTATCTAATTCCCTCTTGAAGCTGTCCATGCTTGTACCTGCCACCACCTCCTGTGGCAGTGAATTCCATGTGTTAATCACTCTTTGGGTGAAGGTGTACTTCCTTTTATCAATTCTAATCCGACTGCTCAGCAATTTCATGGAATGCCCACAAGTTCTTGTATTGTGAGAAAAGGAGAAAAGTACTTCTTTCTCAACCTGCTCTGTCCCATGCATAATCTTAGAAACCTCGATCATGTCACCCCTCAGCCGTCGTTTCTCCGAGCTAAAGAGCCCCAAGCGTTTTAACCTTTCTTCATAGGGAAAGTGTTCCAACCCTTTTATAACTCTAGTTGCCCTTTTCTGCATTTTTCCAATGCTATCATATCCTTTTTGGGGTGTGGTGACCAGAACTGTACACAGTACTCCAAATGAGGTCACACCATTGATTTATACGGGGCATTATGATACTGGCTGATTTGTTTTCAATTTCCTTCCTAATAATCTCCAGCATAGCGTTGGCCTTTTTTATTGCAGTTGCACACTGTCTAGACATTTTCATTGAGTTATCTACTATGACTCCAAAATCTCTCTCTTGGTCAGTCTCCACCAGTTCGGACCCCATCAATGTGTATTTATAGTTAGGATTTTTGCCTCCAATGTGCATCACTTTGCACTTGCCCACATTGAACCCCATTTGCCATTTTGAGGCCCACTCGCCCATCCTCGCCCATCCTGGTTCTCACCACCCTGAACAACTTCGTGTCATCCGCAAATTTAGCCACTTCACTGCTTACTCCCAACTCCAAATCATTATTAAACAAAAAGCATCGGACTGAGTTGTTAAGCTCACCCGCTTTATCTACAGTGGGGCCTGAGTTAAATAGGGACGGGGCTGCTGGTCTATGTATACAGAGTTCAAACTTCGTCAAAGCCTATGATGAAATGTATTTCTTTATTATTTATTACTTTAGATTTGTATCCCGCCTAGCCGGAGCAAACTGTCTCAAGGCGGCGTACACAAAAAGATAGATAAAACAACAAAACAATAAATACATTAAAATTGACGAAATTCACAAAACCAGCAATGTACATATGTAATAACAAGTACAGATGGCGGTAGTAGAGTATATAGTCCGAAGCAAGGAAGCCATGCACCAACATTGTAATGTAGGGCTGTAGTATGTTAAGTTTCCGATGGCTCCAGTGGTGGCTCCTAGTTGAAGGTCTGGTAGAAGAGCTCCATTTTACAGGCCCTGCAGAACTGTAAAAGGTCCCACAGGGCCCTGATGTCCTCCAGGAGCTCGTTCCACCAGTGTGGAGCTGCCACTGAAAAGGCTCTGGCCCTTGTGATGGCCAGTCTGGAGTCTTTCGGGTCAGGGAGAGTCAGGCGATATTGTGACCCTGACCTCAGTGCAGAGAAACAACAAACCAAAAAATGCTGTGGATGCTACAGATGTCACTGATCAGATGATGCTAAATAGGGAAGGAATGGAATGAAGGACCTCTCAGAGTAGGAGAGGAAATAAGGGCTCCATGAGAAATGGGACGGAATCTTATTAAAAAAGGAAGGGGGTTTACAGATGATTAACTTCACATATTTGCATATACTATTGAACTACCAATTGTGAGGCAGGGATTTGGGCAACAATTACAGACCACGTGAGTTAAGGGGTAAGAGAGGGAAAAGCAAGGCAGATGTGAGATGCTGAACAACAGAAAGCTTAGGATATTGGTGGTTCATAATATTAGTCATGCAGACTTTTGCAGTGACAAAGTTGTGATGATCTACTCTGCTCTTTTAATATTCAAGAGGTTTCAGAGTAGTCATCCTACATTACTTCCTTTGGCTGTTGCTCAGTGGTGGCACACAAGCTATATCTGACATTACTCAGCTCCAAGTTTCATAATCTTTGCAGGCATGAGCCTGACACCTGCTTCTATGTTTTCAGACATGTGTCTGTCTAGGATCCAGTTGTATGTTTCTTGTGCAGGCAAGGCAGTGTATCAGCGGAGAGGTTTTCATGCAAAAAATAAGATTTAAGAATCGCACTCACCCTATCATTCATTTAAATGCAATCTGTTGATCAGTTTATGGCTTAAAATGTGATTAAGCATTATAAGTTCTTTCGGCCCCGGTCACATGGAGGATTTGCCACACTAAAGGCATGAATGTCAGGTGGATTTTTGGGGCACGATCACACCGCAACATCTGGGAAGCGTAGCGCACCCGTGGCCAACCCGTGGCATCCCGCCAAAAATGTGCAGTAAAAAAGTACCTTGGAAAGATCACTAGTATCCGGAAAATGCAGAGCAGGGGCGGGCGTCTGATCACGGGAGCACTAGTATCCCATGGCATCTGGCGTCCGTCCACATCCCGTTGCAAACTGGATGTTTTTTGTAAGCACATGCGCACAAACACGTAACTGAAATCAGTGCTGCTCCGCGGAACTACGCATGCACACAAATGCGAAACTCTTGCCACGTCGCTTCTTTGCCACGCTCCAGCATTGCCATGTGATCGCCAGCTAACAGCCTACGTGCAAAGACTCGGGGGACCGTGTGATCAGGCTACCACACTTTATTTTGCTCCAGGGTGAACAGTCATGCCTCCCCCCACATGTTTTCTGGCCTTCGTTGGCTAATTTTTGAACTCCCAAGGGTTTGGTTTTCAAAGTTTTCTCCTTAACTATGGTCTGTTGGGTTTCTATTTAATTGAAAGTTCTTTTAAAAAAAATAATAAACACATGAAGCTGAAGGCTTGACAAGCAGTTATGTGATTCAGAGCCCATATGATTAAAATCAGAAAAGGGGGCAACAGTAACACATTAAGTAATTTAAATAAGCACCCAGGTGCAAACACAATTAGCATGCTGCCTTCATACTGATTCTGTATTCCACCGCCCCCAGTCTTTACAAGCTCAATTTTCTTTTTTTTCCTGCAGAAGTAAAAAGTAAATATAAGTGGCAAGGGGGCACAATATATTGCATGCAGGCAATGTAGGCACCTCTACTGGCTTGAGTGGATGTAGCAGAAATCTTTGGACACTTAAAGTGCATTTCTTGTAGGTGTGTGATGTTGCTCAGAACAATTCTGGCCTTCTTCATAGAAACACTCTACTGATATCTTTTGATCCTATCTTTGGGCTATCTGCTTGGATGACTGGAAGAACAGTTTGCCCTAAATTAACAATGTTTGGCTTCAGTGGCTCTTTTTAAATGTGTGATGGAATCACTGTTACCTTCTTGCAGGATGCAGAGGCATTAAAGACTTCATTTTCCTTTGATCTTTACACCTCTGATATTTCAGCAAGTCTATTCTATATTCCTTGGTTATATTTAGGTTGTGTAATGCTATGGATGACATTTTCATTTTCCCCGCACAATTGTCCCTTAGCATACTGGTACTCTAGCCCAGATGCTGACATAACCCCGACAAGCAGGCATAAAGCTCAGTGCAATTGAAACGCAATATTGAAAAAAGGTGGCAAAGGGTTTCTAGGGCATACCTTGGCAGCAGATGGCATGAAGCCACTGCCTGAACATCTGCCTGCTGTCGTTTTAGTGCCTTTATCAATGACTTGTGCTAGTTTATGGTCATACCCTTGGCTTAGTCTGATATAGAGATGCTTTAACAGTGTTCCTGTTAAAACATGCATGGTAAAGAACTGTAGAAAGTAGACTAGAGCTGTCCTGTGTACTCTGTGACTTTCCAAGTCCACTGTTGTCCATGGGCTATGTCACTAGTTAGTTTTATTATTACAGTCTTAAGACCAGCATACAATATAAATATAGTATGAAAAAGAAGGAAAAAACAGAGATAATATACAGAATAAAATCTAAAGTTAAAAACTTTTAAAATGTAGCTCCCACAATCTAAGAATCAATGCACAGAACTCATCAACTGAACGTGTAATCTCTGCATTCTTATCTGATAGAAGCCAGTGAAATCTTGCTTTGTTCGTATTGATGTGACCAGGTACCCTACCAACTAATGGGGTAATGATTTTAAGACAAGCCTCTCTGTAGAATGGGCAACTGAAAAACATATGCTCTACTGATTCGACCTCGCATGAAGTGCATGAACATAGCCTTTCAGGGTAGGGGTTTTTATTATACCTGCCTTGAATAACTGCAGATGGAAGGGCAGAACATCTGGCTAGTATGGGCTATGTATTATGGCCTGCCAGAAACTCTGAAATGCTTCCATCTGAGCTTTGTTATCAAGGTGGGCTCACTCTGGTTTCCTGCACGGTTGATATTGTTAATGTTATTGTTTAATTTCTATTTATTGTTATTGTAATCACAATCTTTATGTGACTTTGTAACCTGCCCTGAGCCCGCTTACGGGAAGGGTGGGATAGAAAGTGAATGAATGAATGAATGAATGAATGAATGAATGAATGAATGAATGAATGAATGAATGAAAATTTCCTGGTTTTTGAAATAGAGAACATTTATTTAACTTGTGTTGTTGAGAGTAACTTTGTCCAGGAGTCTGACAAGACCTGATTTCCAATCCCCACTCAGCTATGAAGTGTATTGGGTGACCTTGGGTCAGTTACTTTTTTCTCTGGCTAGCCTACTTCATGTAATAATTGTGAGGATAAAATGGGGGACAGGAGAGCCATATATGCAGCCCAAAATTCCATGCAAGAAGGATAGGATTAAAATATGATACAATGATCATTTACAGTGCACTCCTAAGCACAGTTACACCCTTCTAAGTCCATTAAAATCAATGGGCTGCATTCTATTTAGAACTGCACAGAGTATTATTCTGTTGTTCTTCCTTCACTACTATGTGTTGTGCATCGATTAAAAGTGAGCAGGGGTCATTTCCTGCAGGAGCGCACAGGAGCAGAGCTCTGGCAGTAAAGAGTCCAGGGGGAGGGCACATGCAACAAGCCCCCCTCCTGCTCCCAGCAGCCCTCAGTCAGAACAAGAAGCAACCAGGTAAGTTGCAGAGGCCCCCCCCCCAGTCCAAAACAGTCCAGTGGCACCTTTAAGACCAAGTTTTATTCAGGTACAAGCTCTCCCTCCTCTGGAAGGACAGATCTGCACGTCCCTTCCCCCCATAGCTAGCAATCCAAAACAATCCAGTGGAGCCTGAGCGGTGGGTGTTGCCTTCTGACACACTTCCGGTGATGTCAGGGGGTGTGGCATATGCAAATAAGTTATGCTAATGAGTTATGCTAATGAGCTCCTGCACCTCTTTTTCTACGAAATGATCTCTGAAAGTGAGTAACCATTGCATCCAGGCAGCTGCCTTAAAAGCTCTCAGTTCTCTTCATGAACATAACTCCTGGTCACATTGGTTTGCTGTTTCTTTCATATTTCAGGAGTATACAGCAGCACTGGTATAGATTTTGTTGTCCTTTTCCATCCTCGTCAAAGAGATGAAGACACATTAGGATAGTTTTGAGTACACGTCTGTGCTGTAGATGTCATTATGAATGTGGTTACTCTGATATCAGTAGTTATGACATAGTAATGGAGGACTTTGAGCATAAAGATGTGGGTCACATATGAACAACAGAGATGACATTTTGCTTTGGGTTTAAAGGAAAGAGTTAGATCTCCAGTTGGTGCAACAGCCTCATCTCTTGCTACAGTGTTAAGGGCATGATTGGCATGAATTTGACTTAGTCAGATTTATTACAGGGGGTATACAACCTGATAAATAAGTTTTGTTGTGGGGGAACTAGCAATCAGTTTTGAAACATTGCCTTGATATCTTCTGCACTCCACCTTTGCTGCAATTCTTAGGTGAGGGGCAGCCCCAAAGGCACAAAAATAGTTGCCAGGGAAGACCCAGGCCTCTGTACATTTCAACAGGGTTTCCTTAGCTGGGTGGTACCATGCAGGTCCATTCCATATCCCATTGACGTCAATGACAACACTTTTAATAGATCTAAATTGTACCTTCTCCTTTTACAAAGAAGGCAAAAAAAAGAAGCCGTTTCTCACATCTCCATGGGTCTGTATTCTATCAGCATTATTGCCTGGTTGCTTTTTTTTTTTTTTACAAAAAGAAGAATAATAATTTGTAATTCTGATGCTTGCACTGAGCAAACAACGAAAACACTAGGAATAATTAGACTTTCCATCAGTCTGTCCCCAAGGAAATAAATTATCTTTTAAGTATTCTTCATCTATATTCTTTTCTCCCTTCTTTATCCCACAGGGTGCCCCAACAATTTCACTGATTTGAAATGTTTAAATCCCATTACGGCTTTTCAAGGCTGCATGAGGCTCATCTTTATTGATAACCAGCCCAAGGACCTCATTTTAGTTCAGAAAGGTTCCCTGGGGAATTTTAGCGATTTGCGCATCGATCTCTGTGGCATCAAAGACAGGTAACTATTCCTTCTCCTTTTCTTATGCTTTGTTTAAGTTGGCTTCTGGATTTATTGCAAGCTTTGGTTCCGGTGTCCACGTTCAAATTAGATGTTGTATTATGGTGGATGAGGAGTTGTTTGAGATGGGGGGGGGCTGTCTGTGTGCCATAAAAAAAGTTTGCCCCCCAATACCTGTAAAAGCGAACGATCATTATCCAGTAGATGTTGTAAGTCGCTGATGATGCGTTGCACTGTTTTGAGTTGAGAGCTTTGAAGTTTTAAAAGGAAGGGAGAGCAAAGGAGACACTGTTTAAATCATCAAAAGGGGCCATCTCCTTAATGCACTTGCTGCTTCAGTTACATGGATTGTTTAGAATTGCATGCTGTGGTGTGTTCCCTAGCATTGTTATTATGTAGAAGCAATAAAATGCCCCGTAAAAATTACAGAATTTGGGGAAGTATCTTGAAGGTCATCTAATCCAGTCTGCTTTTTCTATTTTCTACTACCGGTTTACAAATTTGCCTGGTCAGTGGTCACCTATGGCTATTAAGAATTTCCTTAAATGACCAGGCGGGCAAGCAGGGTGGATTGGTTTCTTTATTGTACTGGATAATATCCTGATGGACCACTAACTCAGAGGATGACTGTGGGTCAGGAGTAAACTATGCTGGCTGGGCACCAGTGGACCTGGCAGCACCTCAGTGGTCGCCTGATTCAGACCCTGACAACAATGATGATGACAGGCATAATCTTGCATTTTGTTTTCTTTTGTGCTTTATTGGCCAGGTTTTAAGTAAAGTAGCCCCTGTGGGCAGGACTGGTTCCAGGGTTTTTTTGGGGGGCAGAGAGTGTCCAGTACCCCCCCTATACTGTTCTGACCCCCACCAGGATCCCCGCTCATGCCCTCCTTCCAGCTCACCCACATCATTTCCTTCCTTCCTTCCTTCCTTCCTTCCTTCCTTCCTTCCTTCCTTCCTTCCTTCCTTCCTTCCTTCCTCTGTTTGTGAGCCTTTCTACTGGCTATATGTCCTTTCCCTGACAGTTCTGGGTGGTGTATGCAGATGCATTGTGCCTGCCAGTAGTGCCACCATTGCATATCCTTACAGATCCTTCCCTGGCACTGTATGGTTGAGGAGCTCTGCCAAGTGGGCCCTGCCAGAAACCCTGGACCCTGGCAGCTGCCCATCTCAGGGGATGCTGATACCAGCCCTGCTTTTGGGGGTTACTAGTTAGGCTTGTTCCTGGGCCATTTTAATGGCCTCGTCTGTTCCTGTTCAGTGGGTTTATGAAACTTAGTTCTTATTTTCTTTAGGGCCACAAAGGAAAGTGTGAGCTGATGGATGAGGATTTTGTTTAATGATCTAGGGGTTTTTTTAGTACAGAAAATCTGTACTATTCCCAAGAAATGTACCTATATTGCGCTAGACATCTTTTTTAGAATACGAAAAGAATGCTCGCATCTTGAATTTACACATGGGAATTTTGTCTCATCAAGTATGTATCATAGGCATGCGGAAATATTCCTCTTAAATTCAAATTTTGGCAATGGATTGTTTTTATTGCAATGTGTAATGTTTGAACTTTAAATCCCCAGTTAAAGTTTCATTTTGTGGATGGATTTCATGGAAGGAAAGGTTTGTAGGGAGACTGGAATGTGATGAGATTTGGTTTCTGAATAGCTATTGCCCCCATATTCCAGAAGGAATACAAAAGAGAGTAATGACAATTAACTAGGCCACGGCTTTATTAAAGAGCTAAAATGGGTTGTTAATTCAATTAAACTAACTTCATAACCAATCCCAGTCTCCAGGGAAAGTTCCTAGCTATCTGACCCATCTCTTCATGAGTAAAAGTACCTCAGCTCAGAACTATAGTTCCCAGGTTGCCTTGCAGTAAATTCGTACTGGTTGCACAGAAGCTGTGTAGTTTACAAAAGAAAGCTAAAATCCAGATGAACCCCAGATGACCACACGCTCACATGAGACCTGAGTTCCACCTTGTACATTACTATAGGAGAACAGAATATGTAACAATCAATGTATCTCTGAATCCAGGCTGATTTCACACATTAGAGAAGACAATATCTGCCTTCTAATATGTATGGTAATGAACCTAGCCAGTCATAGCTTCATAGATTTTGCATAGCTTTGTGCAAATGACTTAGGCTGATTTCGCACTAGAGCTGCCTCGTGGTTGCGCCGCCATT
Organism: Gekko japonicus; assembly: GCF_001447785.1. Lineage (NCBI taxonomy): Eukaryota > Metazoa > Chordata > Lepidosauria > Squamata > Gekkonidae > Gekko > Gekko japonicus. The sequence goes on along the minus strand of NW_015162018.1, from coordinate 30,469 downwards.
TGCCCCGATACTATTGGTCAATTTCACACCCAAAGCCGTGGGGCTGCATTTGACCCGTGGCTTTGCCCAATTTCCTCCGCAGTTTCGTGATTCTCAAAAAACAAGATCACGAAACTGCAGGGGAAATTGGGCGAAGCCACGAGTCAAAATGCAGCCCCGCAGTTTCGGGTGTGAAATTGACCAATAGTGTCGGGGCAAACGGTGGCGCAACTGCGAGGCAGCTCTAGTGCGAAATGAGCCATAGAATTCAGGGATAATAAATGTATGGAGGGATATTATGCTTGGTGTCTCTGCTGCCAACTTTTGTGTGTTCATTGCTGCATGTACGTAGGTTCTCTCTTTGCAGTCTGTATCCTGCATTTGTTTGCAGGACAGGGTTCTCAATATAGACTCTTTGCAAAAGAGGTAATGGATACACAGACCTTGATAGTGGATGGACTACATGCAATCTCACTTCTCCCACCTCCTCATGTATTCATGAAGCCTAGATTATAATATACACATGTTGAAAATCAGATGTTTGTCTCATGCTTTGTTTTAATTCCATTTTCCATTTCATTTATTAGCTTCATTGACCCGAGGTCTTAAGCCAAACATGCAAACAACAAATATAAATGTTTTAATTTACAATGTGCATATTACATGTGAAGGTGTCTTCAGATATTTGCCAGAGAAGCCCATCATATCTTATTGCACCCACTCACCTCCAACACAGACTGTTAAAGTTGGCTGGCAGATATTCTGCCAGCCAGATACAGCACTCTGATGCTGCATCAAGCTAACTTCAAATATCCAGAGGCAAATTCTCTGACTGTTCACACTTCTCCAGAATTTAAGCTGCTGCATTTTGGATTGTGGGACTAGAACAGATGACAGTAGTTTACCCAAGGAACTGGTATGTAAATACCTTGACACCATATTTTAACTGATTCCTGTACTTTTCAGTTTTACGTCAGAACATTGAACTAAAAGTGTACAGGTAGCTTCCTCATAATTCACGCACATAATTAATGCAATGAGAAAACTCACCTTCTGACTTATTTTTCCATACTTCATATCCACATGTTTAGAAATGTGTATGTGTTAGTTCAACTTCTTTAAGAAGCATTCTCAGTGTGAAAGTTTTGAAAATCTTCTGAAGTAAACTCAGTTCTGTTGCTGGTAGGCTGGTAGACCAGATGAATGGAATGGGCCAGTTTTTCAGTGGAAAGGATTCTTATCTCTCTTATTTTTTACCAGAAATAATAATAAGGGCAATGAAAATTTTACCAAGCACATGAATGACTTAATGAACACATAGACAATATTTTAGGAAGCAAAGAATCCATGGAAGTTTGCAAAAGCAATTTCAGGAAGTTTCAAGGGTACCAGGTGAATTACTGGATCTCTGTAGAAATCTAGTTGAAACCCATTAAAAGCAAATAAATGAAAATAAAGGTAAAGGTTCCCTTGCTTGAAAGCCAGTCGAATCTGACTCTAGGGTTGCGGTGCTCATCTCCGTTTCAAAGCCGAAGAGCCAGCGCTGTCCGAAGACGTTTCCGTGGTCATGTGACCGGCATGACTAAACACCAAGGTGCACAGAACGCTGTTACCTTCCCACTGAGGTGGTACCTATCTATCTATTTGCAATTTCTTGCTTTTGAACTGTTAGGTTGGCAGGAGCTGGAACTAGAGATGGGAGCTCACTCCGTCATGCGGCACACTCGGGTCTCGAACTGCTGAACTACTGACCTTGACCTTCCACAGCTTGCAGTTCAGCGTCTTAACCACTTGAACCACCACAGCTCCTAAATGAAAATACACATGGACAAAATTGAGAAAAAATGGCTCATACTACATGTAAAATTAAATCATTTCATTCTATCAATTGTCTACCCCATTCCCAGTTCCTCCCCTCCCTCCATTGGCTTCCCAACTTCGCACAAAAGTGAAAGTGCGTCAGTCCTCCATCTTAGCTCGACCGGAAGCCGAACCACCACAGCTCCTAAATGAAAATACACATGGACAAAATTGAGAAAAAATGGCTCAAGGAAGTTTCAGTACTTTCCTATTACTTTGCCATTATTGGTATAAAATATAAGGTTCCTGTGTTACAGACAGAGGAAAGTAGCAGACATTTCAGCATGGATGGTGAAATATAATCCATCTTTTCTTGCACCATTAAAAACTGAAGTTTCACAGGGTACCCTAGAAATCTGAGATGGTAGATCAACCTTCTTTCCATTGAGAAGCTGGGAAACAGCATGAATAGTGTCAGATAAAACAGCTGAGCTCAGTAGCTAATGTGGTGTTGCAAATGCCACATAACTTGTGTTCATTTCTTAAGCATTTATGGATTGATTTAGTTGAATTCCACTGATAATTCTATAGATTGCAAGATACAGTGCCCCCAGGTAGGAAAATAATGCAGCCTGTTATGTACCACGTGACAACAGAAAACATAGGATACAATGGTGGGTAGGAAATAAACATTTGTACCAACAGCACATCATGTTTCTGATGTTTCCGAAAAAGAATCAGTGGGTGTTTAAAAATACACAGATACGAATTAGAAATTGCAGGAAAGTTAATAGGTTTAGGTTAAAATTCAGGATCATACTTTGACACACTGGTCCAAATCCTTTACACTGATCTGCTATCTGCCTACAATGTTTGTATAATATCTATCCTGTGCTAGTGTTATACTGAGGCTTGTGATGTTCAGACACTGTTGTCAGACTTTGCACCATACAAATCACATTTCAACAAGCAGCAAGACACAGTTGAGGAATAGTGACTCACATATCCATTATTGCATTTCTCCAAACTGACTTCAGATATAAAACACACAAGTTGTTACAGATTCTGGTGCCTTCAATTTATTTAACCCCCCTTTAAAAATGCAATATTGATGCAAGAGAAAGAGAAAACACAGATCAATGGAAGGAACTGAAAATTGTGGCAATTTACACATGCAAAAAACAGTGAAAAACTGGAAATCAGAAGATATGAAAGAATAGAGGGTTCCTAATGTATGGGTTGGATCCAATGGAGAATATTCTTGGTGGATGGGGGGATAATTTCCACTGATTCCACCCCCAATGGACCTCCAACTCCCCTTCTATGCTGTTGCAGGAGGGCTCATTCCCGGGGAGCAGCATTTGGGATTTTTTGGGAACTGCAGCAGGAACCAGAAAAATCCTGCTGAACTGGTGGACATTCCTTCCATCAACAGAGGCTTTATCCAGGCTCCAACCCCATTAATTCCACATCACAAACGAGACCAGGTAATGCAGATCTCTGAAAATTGTGAAAAACTTCAGGGGAAAAGAAATTCAGAGACATCCTCAGCTGGATGAGGAGAGCCAAAAGGTTTAGGCGCCAAAAAGCGCCTCATACGTGTCGTAAATGAAATTCTCCCTTACCAATAAGTAATTTCTGGAGACAGACTTTCCTTCAGTGAAACAGATTTTATTTGGTTACAGCCTGCCCAATGAGCACTGGGAGAACACACCGAAGCACTGGGAGAACACACCATTTATCCTGTCCCCGGCGAGGGTTTGGAAAATAAAAAAAATTCCCTCTTCCGGCCACCAGAGCTGGTGACAAGAAGTTACATAATAATTCCCGGTCGCCTAATTACTTCACTTCTGCTTTTTATTAAGACAAAAAGCCCCTACTTTCCCAAAAAGGGCATAATTACTCCCCACAAAGTTCAATCTTGAGTCACTCGGGTCGAGCCCCCCCTGGTCCGTTGGGTCAACAGGAATTTCAAACCACGAGATGTTCTCTCCCTTCGAGTATGTGTTCATTACTTTTCACAATCATCTTAAGCTGCCCAGCCTACTTCTCTATTTTTCTCCAGCCTGGGTTAGAAAGCAGTATAAATATATATATGGGTATATGTGCTAGTTATTAAATACATTGTTCAAGCATATTGATTTCTTTGCTAGGTAAAATCTTCAGGTACTTTTCCCAGTGTCACATTAAAGCTATGGCAAGCCCTTGTTGTGTTTTGCCAATTGCTAGCTAACAGTTGAACTTTTTCCTCTCTTAGCTGGCCCTAGAGTTTAGTTCCTATTTTCTAGCCTTATTCCATAACCCACTCTCAACGCCCACCACAAGTATCTTGAGACACAGATATTCTCGTAAAGGGATGGTCTTTTTTTTAGTTCCTATTTTCTAGCCTTATTCCATAACCCACTCTCAACGCCCACCACAAGTATCTTGAGACACAGATATTCTTGTAAAGAATGGACTTTTTTG
>NW_015162018.1:19623-19725 GCF_001447785.1 Gekko japonicus | reverse complement strand
GTGTCCTTTTAATATAATGAAAGAGGAATTCCACACAAAAAGGTGTGGGGGAGGCTATGGAAGATAGAACAGCTGCTGGCAAAAACATCAGCCTCAACTCTC
>NW_015162018.1:0-19116 GCF_001447785.1 Gekko japonicus | reverse complement strand
GTCCTTCGTACTCTGCAACCTGATCTTAGTGAGAAGACAGGTTGGTCTGCGAGGAAAGGATCCCTCAGTGTGAGTGTTAGGCAGGCAGGCTGTGGGCCTGGAAGTAAAACAGGAGTAACAGGTAGCTGCGTTAGTTTATGTTTATTTTTCCTTTCACACTGTTATCCCCTTTTTAAGCACCTTGCCGTGTCTTGTTTTCCCTGCCCCACTGTTGTTTTAATAAACCCTTTTTGTGTAATTATTTTCTCTGCCTGGGTCAATCACGCCTGTATTGCTCGGCTGAAAAGGGGCTTGGGAAGGTACCCTGGGCCTCCCAAGGGACCATAAATCCAGGGTGGTGGCGGCGGAACCCAAAGACCCCTCTGGGGTCATGACACGGGTATATGAGGTGGGAGGGGCCAAGCAGTTTAAAGTCTGGCCCCTCCCCTCCTCACCAGCAGTCCCACTTGGTTCTTGGCCCACCCTCCCGCCCTGTTGGTAGTGTAGGCTTTGGCTGGTCACCCGGTTTTGGGGGCCAGGTAGGAATTTTTCACCCCTTCCTGATTGGCCAGGGGAGGGGGTGTTTTCGCTTACCTTGCACTGCAGTGGTGGCACAGGTGTTTGTATGGGTGGGCTGTGTTAGGACAGTCACTTTTGTTAGGCAGGGTTCTATGTGGTATACAGATTGCGGTCCGGTGAGCAACAGCTGACACCCATTATTTGGGGTTGAAGGGGTCCTGTGAGTAGTCTTTATGCCTTGCGGCCCGGGGCAGGGAAAACAGACTCCCTTCGGGACTGCCCTGATTGGCTCCTCCCTTTGAGCCTAGCGGCTCGTGGGTTGGGGCTACGGGGATGTCCTGCAATGGCTAGCTGGCCGGGTGGGAGCCACTGCTCATGGCTCCTGCTTGAGGCAGGGTGGCTCGTCCTATTTCATGAGGTAAGGGAGGGGTCATTGACCCCTGGCCTTGACCATACCGCAAAATCTGTGTTGCCCTTGCCGTTGGTTCCAGTTAAAGTTGTCAGTTAATAAAGTGGCCCAATAGTTAAACCCATCATCGGTGTCTGCCTCGTTATTCCAACTTGGCGAGCAAACAAGCTGAACTCTGTACCCACTCTTGTTCCCTAAACCTACTACCGGTAGCTGTCATTGTAGAAAACGTGCAAAAAAATCTTTAAAAAAACACAAACCTTAATATGACATGTGCTCTGTTAATCAGAGCTGACCTTTACAATTCAGGATTCTTCTTGTTGCCTCAATAGATCTACCTACTTTTGCCAAGTTATCTGCCTTGAAATTTAATTTCCAACTACTGTTTTTCTCCTTTTCTCCCCCCACTCAAACTTGTATTGCTTGCAAGTGTTGTATTACAGAAAATGGACCACAGGGAAATTAGATGCTATTGCAGAGGGGTTTCTTCTTTTTTAAAGGAGAGGAGAGGAAAGGAAAAGATGAAAATCGAAGGGGTTTTCTTTGCACATGCCAGCTCTTCTCTAACATTTAATTGGAGGAATATAGCTGATCTCAAATTATGAATTCCTTTCCTTTAAATAAAATTGGTCTTACAAACCTGCAAATTTTCTCTCTAGTTATGCCCCATGTGTTTCAGTTTTATTTGTTTTATAGTGAATCAAATTCCCTGGATGAGATAGAAGAAGTGAATATTTAATACTGTCTTTGCCTCGAAATAATTAACCTGAAGTGAGCTATAGAAATTTGTGGAAGAAGACACTTCTTTGCAGGCCTCTGTGATTCTTAGCCATATTTAATAGCCATCCTTGGAGATCTCACATGTTCAATCTGCATTTTCGCCCCTGCTTACATAATCTCTTGGTTCATTTGCAGCGGCTTGCTTTTGAAATTAAGTAGGCCAATCCTGGCCCTGAAACTTATGCACTGTGGGTTTGCCTGTTTGCCAGGACTTTGGGTGTGGTTTAAACGGAAGGCATCTTTTAAGAGGGGAGGGGGAAATCTGAGGTTTCTTATTTTATTTTGTTCTTTAATTGGACATGTTTTTATTATTGTAAGCTGCCTTGAACCACAAGGGAAGGTGGGGGTAAAAATGTTTCTAATAAATCTCTTGGGCGGCCTTATATGTTCAGAGCTGTTGGTCAGTGAAGTAAACGTCATGGAAGATGAATGCAGTGTCAGATACACATACAAAGTAGCCAGACATTTTCCACTCTGACTAGCAGCTTTCCCAGACTCAATCCAGAATGCACTCACCTGTCACCAGCTCTTTTCAGTTTAGGGGAATAAGGGGTCATTTTATAGAAAAAGAGGTGCAGAAGCTCATTAGCATAGCACATTAGCATAACTTATTTGCATATGCCACACCCCCTGAAATCACCGGAAGTGTGTCAGAAGGCAACACCCACCGCTCAGGCTCTGCTGGACTGTTTTGGATTGCTAGCTATTGGGGGAGGGGGTTGGAACGTGCAGATCTGCCCTCGCAGAGGAGGGAGAGCTTGTACCTGAATAAAACTTGGTCTTTGTCGGGCTCTCCCTTGGCCCTGGGGCGAGCTCCCCCAGTGGCCGTTGTGGAGCCGCCTGGCTGACCCTTCGAGGGGGGTGTGGGATGGTCCCGAAGGCCGGGGAGTCCGAGGAAAAGACGGGGAGGGAAGAGGAGGACCTCAGAATGACAGGGGGCGGGGTTGAAGGCACCCCTGACGTCCCTCTGTCAACATGCCGGGACCGTCTGCGTTTGCCCTCTCTCTCTCTCTCTTCTGCTGTCCACGTCGCGTCATTCCTCCCCGGTCCTCCTTGTTCCCCGTCTTTTATTTCCTCCCTCCTCCCTTCGGGACCACCCCTCCACCCTGTCTCTTAGCCCCGCCCCTCATCAAAAGGGAAGACGCCCGGGAAGCGTCTCCCTTGTGTGCGCCATTGGCCTGATCCAACATTGGCTTCTCTTTTGTTCTTATGTACATTTTTAATTGACCTTTTTAATTGGCTTTTAGGTGTGCATTATTTATTATTTTGTTTTTTAAACCTTTTGGAACATCTCCCAACTCTTTGCTTGTTAGTCCTTTTGACTTAGCTTTTTTTCAGTTAACCTGTCCATGATTTATGTCTTCCATATTGGCTGGGGTTTATGCACACCTGGCCAGCCCTTGGTCATTTTCCAACTCTTGTTCTTGTTAACAGCTTGTTAGCTTTAAACACAATTCTTTATTAGAAAATTAAAACCTTAACTAGTTTTCTTCTTTTCCATATCCATAAGCTTTCATTCTCAGCTATAAACATTCAGAGATATTTACCCTTTTAATATTTTCTCTTTTCTATAAAACCACCCTAAAAACTTAGATCTATTTTGCATGGAAAGTACAACTGGACTTCTATTCAACCTTATTAATTTTGACATCCTTAACTTGTGGATCCTTGCCAGGTCAGTTTTAAGTGTATAAAAACATCATATATATATATCCTATACAGGAAGAAATATTCCATGCACCTACAACATTCTTGACCCACATTTGTTCTCCCATCCTTCTGATGTGATTTTTTCCTCTGAATCTCTTTCCTGTGCCTAATGTCTTTAAATTCTTGTATTCTCATATTCCAGCTTTCCCTTTTCTGTTTCCATAAATCCATTATTATTTTTTTATGTTTTTTAAAGTTCCTCTCATTATCCCTTGACTTTTTATCTTTCTTCTTTTTCTTTTTCACTAGAGCAATTAAGGTAGGTCCCTTTTTCACTTCTATTGCTGCATAATAGTCTCTATGAGTCTCCATCTTCTGGTCTCAATTTTGTATAGTTAAAGATTGCTTGTTTGATAGCTCCCTCTCCTGGCTGTCGTCCTGATGCTCCACTAGTATTAGGGAACCTTGTTCCATATCCTCCTCGTCCACATTTGTCACGTCAGTTTGTATGTCCCCTGATTCTCCAAACAAATTTTTACAAGCTGTTGTCACCGCATCTTTGATTGTAACCGTCAAAAATCTTTTGAATTGCTTGTAAGTAAGCTCTCCTATTTGTGTTTCTGGATCAAACTCTACCTCTTCTTCTAACGCCGCTGCCATTTTAAGTCTCTCACACCAAACCGGGTATTACACCTTCACCTGTTTTAAAGTTCCAACTCCAAGCTAATCCATTTTTTAAAACTTGTCTTGTTTTTGCAACTCTCTTTCTTCTTGCCCCCTCCTCTCTGAGAGTTCTTATTCATTCATAACCCCATTCTGTCCATAGCCGCTCTCTCAATACTTATGGGGCAATTAAAAAGCGGGGGGTGTTCTATTTCGAAATATAATTTCATATGAAAATATGTGAAAACGAAAAAACCTTTCTTGAGGGCAATGTGCTACTTACATCCACTCGATTTACAGAGTTAAAAAAAACGGTTGGTCGCTGCTAGGGAGCCATTTGCATGACTCTTCCAAACTTCGTCCCTGCTTCGGGGCATGGCATCAAGACCCCCGCGATTGCCATCAACGGAGATACCAAGCAAATCCCCCTGCCACTTCCTCTCCCTCCAGGAGATGAAGCGGAGCCCTCCTGAGCTTCAGGAGGCTCCCAAAAGAACAAAGTGGAAACAGGCATCCCCGGAACGGTCCAAGGCACGCCCGCTCGCAGCGCCGTTCCGCGCAGACTCCTCTGTGTATAAAAACATCTTGACCAATTAGTCTCTAGTTCTTTTGAAGTAAAGGATGCAACATCAATCTCTTAACTGACAATTAATGCTTTCTGTTATTCCAATTAGCTAAAAAGGCAAACATATATATAGATATTGCTTATAGACTCCAGTAGTTCAATAGTGATATGTTAAAATACTCTAAGCTTATTAAAAATTACTGAAAATGAGAAGCTGAAATAAACTTCTGAAATCATTCTCTGAAGTAGGGAGGTTCTCATAAATCTTAGTTTGACAGTTCATCCCAATTAGGAAGGCTGATGCAAGAACATCTGTTCATTAAAACTCACAGTCCTGGTTAGGAAAAAAAAACCCTCCCCTTGTCAATTAAATTTGATTTAATGCTGTTTAGTGGTTTTAACAGTTCACCAACTATACCAAGAGAATTCCAAAGAATCTCCCTTCCCCCAAAGAGTCCTGGAATACTAGCAATAATCAATAGAAAACCACTTGAACCCTAGGTATCTCCTACAAGATGATGATAATGATGTAGCGAATTAAAATAATACTCTGTGAAAGAAGTATGTCTGTATATACAATATACAGACTCTACAGCAATGCAAGAATAAGAAAAGGGTAAATTGGTTGGTGTACTGCTTAACGCACCCTGCTGGGCCTGCTGGAGGTGGTATCAGGCTGGGCACTGGAGTAACCCAGGCTACTAAATTTGATAGACTTCTATGTCCATGTCAATGATCCAGAGGAGTTAGCCATGTTGATCTGTTGCTGCAAAATAGTAAAAAGCCCAGTAGCACCTTTAAGACTAACAAACTTTATTATAGCATAAATTTTTTAGAAACAGCTCTCTTCATCAGATGCATGGAGGGTATGAAGAAACAGGCCAGAGATATCCCAGGAAGATAGATCAAGATGGGTAGCCATGTTAGTCTGTCTGTCTAGCAGTAGAAAAGAGCAAGGGTCCAGTAGCACCTTAAAGACTAATAAAATATGTGGCAGGGTATGAGCTTTTGTGAGTCACTGCTCACTTCTTCAGATATCTGAAGAAGTATCTGAAGAAGTGAGCAGTGACTCATGAAAGCTCATACCCTGCCACATATTTTGTTAGTCTTTAAGGTGCTACTGGGCCCTTGTTCTTTTCTATTCTCCCAGGAAGAGACCCTGACAGCTGCGAAGCCCATGACTTGCCTCCTTGATCCATCTCCATCTTGGCTTGTTAAAGCCTGTGGAGACAGAATTCAGGCTCCCCTGGGAGATATTATCAAGTTGTCCCTATTGTCAAGGATGTTCCCAGGGTGCCTCAAGGAGGCGGTGGTGTGAGCGCTCTTGAAAAAAACATCTTTGGACCCTGAGGTCCTAACTAACTACTGCCCAGTATCGGACTTTCAGTTCCTGGGTAAGGTGGCTAAGAGAGTGGTATCTGAGCAACTCTAGGTGTCCTTAGATGACTCCTCTATCCTGGATCCATTTCAGTCCAGCTTCTGCCCTGGCCATGGGGCAGAGACTGTGCTGGTTGCCCTCACAGACAACCTCCAGAGGCATCTGGATCAAGGTGGGTCAGCGCTGCTGTTGCTACTTGATCTGACAGCAGTGTTTAACATAGTTGTCTAGAACCTTCTGACCCACCCCCTCGCTGATGCAGGGATATGGGGGACTGCCTTGAAGTGGCTGGCCTCCTTTCTCCACGGTCAGGGACAGGGGGTGACACTTGGGGTGAGGGTTTCACCACGTTACCCTATGGTATATGGCATCCTACAAGGGGCGATCCTCTCCCCAAAGTTATTTAACATCTATATGTGTCCCCTCACCCAGCTAATCTGGGGGTTTGGACTGGGTTACAGTATGCTGATGACATCAGCGGTATCTGCTGGTGGACAGATGGACTCCTCCCTGGCTGTCTTCACCAGGGCTTTAGAGGCTATGGCTGACTGGTTACAATAGAGCTGGCTGAAACTTAATCCAGGTAAGACGGAGGTCCTGTTCCTGTGTCATGAGGGGCTGGGTTTGGGTGTCTGACTCCCAGCCCTTAGTAGGGTGTCATTGATGCCAGTGCCAATAGTGAGCAGTTTGAGAGTGATTCTGGATGCCTCCCTTTCTATGGAGGCTCAGGTCACCAATGTTGCAAGATCAACCTTTTACCATCTTCAGCTGGTCAGGCAGCTGGCTCCCTACCTTTCCTTCCATAACTTGGTAACAGTGATCCATGCAATGGTCATTTCCAGGTTTGGTTACTGCAACTCGCTGTATGTGGGCCTACCCTTAAACCTGATCCAGAAGCTTCAGCTAGTGCAAAATGCAGCAGTGTGACTGCTGACTGAGACGCCTGTGCGGGCGCACATTCAACTAGTGCTGCACCAACTGCATGGCTTGCTGGTTGAGTACCGAGTCAGGTTTATGGTTATCGTGTTTGCCTTTATATTTATTGATTTTCCAAGAAACAAACAAACATACAAACAAAAAACCACAAAAAACCAACCAACAAACAGACCTAAACCTATAACCCTACTAGTGGCTATGACAGGGTAAGCCTCTTTAAAATTATGTTTTAAAATTCCAACTTTCAGTTGTAAAATGAAGTGGGAATGAATGGAACAGTAGGGTATCTTTCTTTTTTTTTGCAGGGGTTTTGTTTCGGATAGCTGTTAAAATAGGGTCTGACCTTCAATAGTTCAAAGCATTTACTAAGAGATGAAACTTCATTAGCATAAACATTAGGTTAAACAGTCAATGAAGATCTATTGAGGCTTGTCAATCACTAGCAATTAGTTTTACTGCATGGGGCTAATGAATAGGATGTGATATGAAATATGCATATTCATCAGCTGACAACACAGAAGCTACAAGCAATAAAGAAAATGCATAGCACTCAGTTTAGCACTGCATAGGTTAGGTTGACTGCAAGATGCTTTAGCTAGTCCATACTCTCATTCCTTATTCTGGATAATTTGTATCTACATTATGAGCTAAACTAATCAGTCTTTGTGGCCTTGGAAAAAGACAAAGTAAAGTGATATTCGAAATGGGAGATAGGCAGATCAAGTATAACATGATGACACTTTCTGTTCTCCTGAGTGCTAGGAAGTATGTGAAAGCTGGCTTCAAAAATACAAAAAGAGAAAATAGAATCATAGAATCATAGAGTTGGAAGGTACCTCCAGGGTCATCTAGTCCAACCCCCTGCACAATGCAGAAAATTCACAAATACCTCCCCCCAACCCTCAGTGACCCCTGCTCTATGCCCAGAAGAAGACAAATCCTCAAAAAAAAACCTCCAACCCTCCAGTATCCTTGACCAAACTGGCCTGGAGAACAATTGCTTCATGAGCCCAATTTCCCTGGGCATGTAAGAAAGGGCCACAAGAACTAAGCCCTGATGCATCCCTTCCTGCCCTTTCTTCTCATGATCTGCCTAAGTTCACAGAATTAGCATTTCTGTCAGATGGCCATCTAGCTTCTGTTTGAAAACCTCCAAAGAAGGAGAGCCCACCACCTCCCAAGGAAGCCTGTTACACTGAGGAATCGCTCTAACTGTCAGGAAGTTCTTCCTAACGTTTAGTCAAAAACTCTTCTGATTTAATTTCAACCTGTTGGTTCTCATCCGTCCTTCTGGGGAAACAGAATAGAACTCTGCACCATCTTCTATATGACAGCCCTTCAAATACTTGAAGATGGTTATCATATCACCTCTCAGTCATCTATCCAGGCTAAACATATCCAGCTCCTTCAACCATTCTCATAGGACTTGGTCTCCAGACTCCTCACTATCTTCATTGCCCTCCTCTGGACACTTTCTAGCTTGTCTATATCCTTCTGAATTGTGGTGCCCAAAACTGAACACAGTACTCTAGATGAGGTCTAACCAGAACATAGTAAAGTGATCTGGACACAATACTTCTGTAGATACAGCCAAAAATCACATTTGCCTTTTTAGCTACCGCATCACACTGCTGACTCACGTTCAGTGTATAGTCTACTAAGACCCCCTAGATCCTTTTTGCACATACTACTATGAAGACGTCTCCCCCATCCTATAACTATGCATTTGATTTTTCCTACCTAAATGCAGAACTTTACATTTATAGCCATTGAAATTCTTTATTTGTTTTAGCCCAGTTTCTATCTAGAAACACTTTCTTTTCTGAACAGAATGGAGTGTGTGAAAAAATAGTGTCATAAAAATGATGGGATTAGAGGAAAAGTGACTGTTTTGGGAAACAGAAGACAGATGGTGGATCTAGTTTTATCTAGTTTTAGGGTCCTCCTATTTTCCTTCTCATAGGAATTATTTGTGATTGTGCCTTCAGTATTTTGCTTTTAAAACACTCCCATCCCTCTTGAACTCTCTAAGTATTTTAGACCCAGCATAACTTTAGCTTTGTCAATATTTGCTGAAGTCCAACCTATATGTCTGACTACATACAGCTTTTCCCTTCCCCAAGACTGTAAATTGCAAATTACATGCAACCCTTCCTGCCCACTACTTTCACCTCATCAACCAGTTCTTCCCTGTTGGTAAGAATCAAGTCCAAGATAGTAGATCCCCTTGTTTCCCTCTACACTTTTTGGAAAATGAAGTTGTCGGCAAGACAATTCAGGAATTTATTGGACCTTTCATTTTTAGCAGAGTTGAACTTCCAACAGATAGCCAGGTAATTTAAGTCTCCCATGACCACTGTGTCCCATCTCTTTGAGAACTTTGTAATCTGTTCTAGGAGTATCTCATTGAAGTCCTCTGCCTGGCTTTGTGATCTATAGCAGACCCCCACCATAATATCACTATTATTTCTTACTCCTTTTATTTTTACTCAGAGACTGTCAACTGGACTTTCGTGCTCAGATTCACATATTTCCTCACAAGTATGTATCTCCTTTACATATAATGTGATTCCTCCACCCTTCCTTATTTTTCTGTCCCTTTTAAATAAGTTGTACCCCTCAATCCTAATATTCTGTGAGTGTCATCCCACCAAGTTTCAGTAATGCCTATTAGGTCATAGTCCCCTTCATGAATTAGGACTTCAAGTTCCTCGTGATTGTTTCCCATACTCTGCATTAGTGTATAGACATTGGAATCCATGTTTTAAAGCACCCTGAGGTTTTCATTTCTGTAATTTCCTTCGAGTTAATGTTACCTAACATATGTGCCACTCCCTGAAAAACTTTAGAGTTCTTATCTCCAGTTATTGGCATTATATTAGGATTTGCATTTTTGTCTTACTGCCTCATAGGATTTAGTTTAAAGCTCTCCTTATTAGGTTTGCAAGGCTGTTTCCTAACACATTTTTTCCTACCCTTGTGAGGTGCAAACCATCTCCTGATAGAAGAGTTTCATCTCAAAAGCTTGTCATGGTCCAAAAATCCAAACCTTTCCTGATGACACATCTATGTAGCTAATCATTGATCTGCAGTACTCTTTCCCTTCCTAAGCCACAGCCTTTGACAGGAAGAACTGATGAGAATACAACCTGTGCTCTCAATTCCTTCACATTTTTATCCAGAGCCACATAGTATATTTTAATATATTCTGGGCTGTACTGGGTGGTATCATTTGTCCTCACGTGAATGAGTGAGAAGGGATAATAATCCATGGGCTTGATGAGTCTCCCTACCCTTTCCATCATATCCTGGATGTGTGCACCTGGTAGACAGCATACCTCTCAAGACGACAAGTCCAGTTGACACACTTTAGCTTCTACCCCTCTCAGTAGGGAATCCCTAACTTCCAACACATGCCTTCTCCTATATTGGGAAGCAGAAGCTCGAGTCCTCTCATTCACGAGGGTCTGAGAAATTTTCTTCAAGCTTCATGGAGGCTGGGGGAGGAGCCCTTGTTCCAGTGGTTCAGAATCAGTATCTGTGTGGAGATCTGGGAACGATTGCGTAGTAACAGAGGCTCAGAATGTCTCAAGATTTTCCTGCTCCTGTGGGTTACATTCTTCCATGTGCCCTCCTCCTGTGTTGAGTGCTCCTCTATTTGTTGAGATACTTTTCTCTTCTCCTCCTGTTGTCCACTCAGGAGCGCTTCATGCATTCTGTCCATGAAATCTTCACCTTCCCTTATAAATTGGAGTGTGGACCTCAACACCTCTTTATATGGGGCAGAAACAACACTATTGGAATTTAGCAATGTCTCTGGTCTTCAAGTCAATTTAAACAAAACAGGGTTATATCCAGTCAACATTTCACCAAGTACAAAAAAATATATATCAGAAACCTTTGCATATAAACGGGTTGCACACACCTGGAGATTGCTAAGGATTCAAATCCCATTAAAATAATATTATGAAAACAAACCATATAGCCCTCCACAAAGAAATCTCCCGATATCTCCCTTCTCCTCCAAAGATTGAACAAGCTACCATTGTCTTAGTCAGACAGACTTAACCTCATTAAAGCTTTTGTTTTTTCTAGATATTTGTTGTATTTTAGAGCTATACCAATACAAATCCCAGATACATACTTAAATCAATGGCAATCACCATTAAACAAATTTATCTGGGGATTTCACAAATCACGAATTGGATTTAATATTCTTAAAAGGCATACTAAACTTGGAGGTCTGGGTAACCCAGACCTAAGAAAATATTATCATGCAGCACAGTTATCAAATATAGATGCTATCCCCTACAACTAAAAAAAACTGGATACTGATAGAACAAAACTACACTAATACACACATTCTTCAAGAAGTTATTAGGCATAAACCTTCTCAAAGACCCTCTAATATAAAAATAATGAATATTTACTTACCTCCTTAAAAGTTTGGGATCTGTGTCATCCCAACTTAACCTCCTGTCCCTCACTATTATCTTCTTTCATGGGTCAAAAATGGTTTCTTCCCAGGTATGATTTGGCATCTTTTAAACAATGGAAAAATGCTAAATTAACAAGACTCTTTGATTTTTCAAAAAAAAAGAAAAGTATATACCAAAAAAAGATATTCTGGATCAGCTATGTGGTACTACTTTGCCATGGTATCAATATCTCCATTTCATAACATCAGCAAAAAGCCACTTTCCACTTTTGAAATTGTTCTCACAAATGATAACACTGCACAACAATCTATTAATTCAAAATGAAAATTCTGTACCATTTACATATCAAAAAGATGGGAGCAAGACTGCACAATTAAATGTACAGAAAAACAATGTCATAATATTTGGAACTCCTCTCCTCTTCAATTAAAGGCTATAAATATCAAAATGCAATTTTTTAAGATTCTCACTTGCTGCTACTGGTCACCCCTTCAGTTACATCACATTTACTCCACTCTAAATCCTAAATGCTGGAAGCATTGTGATGAACTGGCTTCTTTTATTCACTGTTGGTGGGAGTGTAAATATATCGCTCAATTTTGGGACTCAGTTACTGAACATATTTTTAAAATAACAGGGATATCTCTCCCAAAGCTACCAGATTTTTGTTTGTTATTATTATGGCCCAAGGGTAATTTCTCTCAGTCAATTAAAACATTAATAGAATTTCTTTTAGCTGCAGCAAGG
Source organism: Gekko japonicus (assembly GCF_001447785.1). Lineage (NCBI taxonomy): Eukaryota > Metazoa > Chordata > Lepidosauria > Squamata > Gekkonidae > Gekko > Gekko japonicus. The sequence goes on along the minus strand of NW_015162018.1, from coordinate 7,051 downwards.
GCTGCTATAGCTACAAAATGGAAAAAATAGATTAGCCCCTTCAACTCAACTTATCATAATCACTGGAATGGTTCTTCTGATTTTAATTCTAATTTTTCTGCAGTTTGGCTACCAATATCTTACATGGTATCGATAGAAGTTCCAAACTATGTCTGACCTGTTACAGTTGTAATTGATTTGTTATGCTCAAGTTACATATTGTACCTTTTAATGTTACTGCTACATATTTCAATGTTTCCCAGTTTGATATTGTTATGTTTTGGTTGTATAATTATACTTTTATTATGGCATGTTGCATTTATGTTTTGTTGTTCATAATGACATTAAAAAAAAAAACATGCCTCAAGTCCCTGTATCTTCTCCTCCAGTAGGGCTACCAACTTACACTTGCTGCAAGTGTAATTGCTCTTACCCTCAGGTAAGAATACGAACATGCCACAGACTTTGCATATCACTGCCTCAGCTCCCTCACCTTCCATGCTGCTGCAATCCCTTTCAAAGTTAGTTCAGTTTAACCAGCACTTCCTTGATAATTCCCCTGCCAAACTGCCTTTCAAGGCTACTTGTGAAAGGTTTGCAGAACCCCCCCCCCAAAAAAAAACCCTTAACAAATATAGAATGTAGGAGCTACTCAGCTTCCTACAGGACCCCAGGGCCAGGGCCCCAAGGCTAAGAGCCACAGGGCAAGAGCCCTTCAGCTCATGCCTCCAGCAAGGAGGAGACTTATATAATTAAAGTCTCACCCAGCAGAGGGTGGGGCCAGCAGTCAGCCCTGCCCCCAGGCAAAACTGTTAAAAGCTGCAATCAGTTACACCCAGGCAAAAGAGAAAAACAAATCATACTTCCTCAAACAAGAACTGCTGTGCAACAGGCTATGCACACCCACACACCACCAAACACTGTCATCCCACACAGTAACCTCAGTTACTTCTCCTCAGCAGTTAAAGAAAGGCAAATAATAAAACACTCACCACTCCAGCAGCAGCTTCTTTACCCCCCCCCACAGAGCCCAGATGGCTTTTGTCCTGTGATGTCACGTCCAGGTCAAAGGTTAAGTGATGTCATTTCCCAAGCTCCATCCCTTCCAATGATATCACTTTCAGGGCACTCCTCCAAACCCACCTCTTCCTCTGAAGTAACCTTCTTCTTTCAAAATTCAAATTTAAATACACTGTTGCGCCTCTAAAGCATGGCATGGGCCCGGGGATGGGCACAACCACCACCCTGCCCACTTCTTCAGATTATGCCCACTTGCTGTGCACTTGGGCTCTTTAGCTTGGAGAAACGACGACTGAAATCACTGAGCGGTCGGGTTAGAATGGATAAGAGAAAGTACTTCTTCACCCAAAGAGTGATTAACACTTGGAATGCACTGCCACAGGAGGTGGTGGCGGCTACAAGCATGGACGGCTTCAAAAGGAAATTAGATAAGCATATGGAACAGAGGTCCATCAGTGGCTATTAGCCACAAGGTATAGATAGGGACTCTGGGGCAAGTGATTCTCTGTCATCTTGGTGCTTGGGGGGGGGGGCAACAGTGGGAGGGCTTCCAATGTCCTGGCCCCACTGGTGGACCTCCTGATGGCACTGGTATTTCTGGCCACTGTGTGATACAGAGTGTTGGACTGGATGGGCCTTTGGCCTGATCCAACATTGGCATGTCTTATGTCCTTATGTTCTTATCCTCCGACTAGCCCACCTTCACAGGTCTGTTGTGTGGATCTGAAGTCCCTTGTTGCGAAAGCGTGGGTCTCTTCCTTTCTCTTTCTAACACTTCCAGGTTTTCAGCCCTGTTGGTCTGAAGCAGTAGAACAATTTTAGAGTCCAGTGGCACCTTTAAGACCAACAAAAGCTTATTCAAGGTATGAGCTTTCGTGTGTTTTTGAAATAGTGTGCGTGTACACAAAAGCTCATACCTTGAATAAACCTTTGTTGGTCCTAAAGGTGCCACTGGACTCTAAATTTGTTCTTTCTAATACTGTTTCTGAGTGGCTTAGGCTGATGAAAGTTTGTGCCACTCAAGACTTCTATAGATTTTGAGGTTTGGATTATTTTGTCCAAAACTAATAATCTCTAGATTTATAGTAAGTGATAAAAGGACCTTGGAGGATTCACCTGCAACAGTTAAAATCCTATAAATATTTTAAATGTAACAAAAATCCACAAAACCTAAGAGTGATATCCAGGATTGGGGTGGTGGTGGTGTTTTGTTTCATTTTGTTTTTTACAAGGTCACTAATAATAAGCCATACTCTAGCCCTCTCCCATTTTTTGCTTTTTTACCATTACATCAGCAGCAATAAGGTTATGCCTACAAAAGCAACAGCAGTGAACTGTTCTCTTATATTGTTACCCTCCCACTCAACCAGCTATTTGTTGAACAATAAATGTCACCATTCTGTAAATAAACTTTGTTTAATTTCTCAAATTCAGATATATAATTTAAACAGGCCTTCTTGCAAAACATAGATTCAAATGCACCAAGTAAACTCCCCCCACAAGGTCTGAATGTAACAATGACAAAGGATTCCTCCTCCCACTTCATTTTCAGTATTAACCACCTAGCAAATCTTGCAAAAAAACACACACAACAGAAAAGGACAGAAAGGAACAGGTGGGGAAGGGAGAAGAAAATAAAAAGCTTTGTGTTCCTTTATAAATGCCATGTACTTGATCTGTGCTGCCTTGCCTCTTGTTAAGGGGGAGTGGAAGAGCTTTCTAAAAGATTACAAGCAATAAAAACCCATGCTAACTCTGGAGTTATCCAAAAGCCTTTTGACCAAAGAACCTCAATATGTGAAAATGTTGCTTGAAGTGGGTGTGGGTAATTCATTATTTGATTTAACACAACAGGGGAAAATGAGGCATATAAGAAGATAAGATAAGCCAATGTTGGATCAGGCCAATGGCCCATCCAGTCCAACATTCTGTGTCACACAGTGGCCAGAAATACCAGGTGGGGCCAGGACACTAGAAGCCCTCCCACTGTTGCCCCAAGCACCAAGAATACAGAGCATCACTTGCCCCAGCCTGAGAGTTCCTATCTATACCTTGTGGCTAATAGCCACCAATGGACCTCTGCTCCATATGTTTATTTAATTCCCTCTTGAAGTCATCCATGCTTGTAGCTGCCGCCACCACTTCCTGTGGCAGTGAATTCCATGGGTTAATCACTCTTTGGGTGAAGAAGGACTTTTATCTGTTCTAACCTGACGGCTCAGCAATTTCATGGAGCGCCCACAAGTTCTTGTATTGTGAGAAAGGCAGAAAAGTACCTCTTTCTCTACCTGCTCTGTCCCATACATAATCCTGTAAACCTCGATCGTGTCACCCCTCAGCTGTCGTTTCTCCAAGCTAAAGAGCCCAAAGCGCCTTAACCTTTCTTCATAGGGAAAGTGTTCCAACCCTTTTATCATTCAAGTTGCCCTTTTCTGCACTTTCCCCAAAGCTATAATATCCTTTTTAAGGTGTGGTGACCAGAACTATACACAGTATGAGCAAAAGAAGAGGAGATGGCCACCACTGACTGGAAAACGTTTCTAGACACCCCCCTCCCTTGCCGCTCTCCCTCCCCTTTCTTTCACCCATCCTCCCTTGTCCCTACACTCCAGCCCAAGCACTCAAGCCATGGTGCATCTTAAAGCATCCTCAGCAGCAACAGCAGCGCTCTGTATGTGTGTGTATGTGAAGAAGAAGAAGAAGAGATTGGATTTATACCCCATGGCCCTTCACTACCCGAAGGTGTCTCAGAGCGGCTTACAAACTCCTTTCCCTTCCCCTCCCCACAATGGACACCCTGTGAGGTAGGTGGGGCTGAGAGAGCTCATGACAGAAACTGCTGTTTTTCAAGGATAGCTCTTATCAGAACTACGGCTTGCCCAAGGTCATCCAGCCAGGTGCAAGTGGAGGAGTGGGGAATCAAACCTGGTTCTCCCAGATTAGAGCCCGCGCCCTTAACCACTACCCCAAACTGAAAAAAAAAAAAAAAAGCCACAAGCGGCCGAAGCCAAGAGGACTGTTGCTCACAATGCAGTCATTGCAGCAGCTCCTTCAGCAGGGCCAGCCCTTGTGGTCTCTCCAAACTGAATGAGCCGGTCAAGTAGCTTGGAGCAGAGAGGCCGCCAGCCAGGACCCCACTGTGTCACGCTCTGCCCCCTTTACCCAGCAGCCACCCCCACCCTACTCTCCTCTTGGGCTTAGCCAAAATACTCAGTGAGGGAAAAGGAGGCAAGCAGGTGGGGGGAGGCAGCTGCAAAAATATAGCAGAGCCACCCAAAAACCAATACTGGATATTCTACTTACATGTACTGATGATGCTAAGTTGTTTGTTCTTTTTTTTTTGAATTAGATAGATAGATAGATAGATAGATAGATAGATAGATAGATAGATAGATGATAGATAGATAGATAGATAGATGATAGATAGATAGATAGATAGATAGATAGATAGATAGATAGATAGATAGATAGATAGATAGATACACAGAGACAGAGACAGACAGACAGATAAAAGAACTCTTCTGTCTGCTTGCCATGTAGGAGGGGGAAACAACTTTGAAGATTTCAGTTGAGTTGGAGCATGGCATTTTCTTTTGCTATAATAAGTTGCTGCTCGCAAGGTAGCCTTGAGATCAGTTCTCTAAGTTTTAGGGTATATTAGGACATCATGGTCTTTCTAGGTGAAAGAATCCACTTGGGGAATGTTCACAGACCATTTCCAGTCACCTGCAGGGAGTGTGACATGGTGGTCTTCCTCCCTGAAGACAAGACGGACTACACTTGTCAGAAGTGCAATTTGATAGGATTCTTAGAGGAGACGGTTTGGAGCCTGGAGGAAAGGATTACTACTCTCCAGGAGAGAAGGGGAGGAATTCATTAACAGAAGCCTTGATGTCCTGCATAGGGAAGAAGAGTGTGGTTGGCTGTCCTAACAAAACTCTTCTGAGCATTACAGCACGAGTCCAAAGGCGTCAAGTGTTATGACACTCAGTGCCATTAGCACTAAGGAAACTATTCCAAGCCCTTGTGGTGGAGGTAGAAATGGAAACACTACCAGTGGAAGTATCACGAACACAAGGGAGGCAGAGGGAGAAGGACAGGGAGATACAAAGAAATGGCACTGGAAGAAAAAGGAAGGTGTTTGTCATAGGTGACTCCCTGCTGAGGGGTATGGAGCGTCATGTGTCCAGGCCTGACCCCCTGGCCCAAGAGGTATGTTGCTTGCCAGGGGCAAAAAATAAAGATATTACAGACAGGATCCCTAAACTCATCAAACCTTTGGAGCATTACCCATTCATGAAGGTCTATGTTGGAACCAGTGGCACAGCTGTAAACACTGAAAGCATTAAGGCTGGCTATGAAGCTCTTGGGAGGAAGCTGTAGGGAATGGGAGCACAGGTGGTGTTCTCTTCAATCCTTCCTGTCATAGGAAGGGGAATATGATGGGAACAGACAATAAGGGAGGTGAACCACTGGCTCCTTTGGTGGTGGTGCTGGCAGGAGTGATTTGGATTCTGGGACCACGGGCTAGGTTTTCTGGATGACAACCTACTACCACATGATGGACTACAACTATCAAGGTCAAGAAAGAATGTGTTTGGTGGAAACTTGGGGGGGATTCATCAAGAGGGCTTTAAACTGACACCACAAGGGAAAGCAGATGACCAACATAAGGATTTAAATGAAGGAGAGCAAGCAACAGAGGCCCACCTGGGAGGGCTGGGTTTAATAGAGTCAAAGGTGTGGGACTTCAGGTATCTATGTACCAATGCCCAAAGCTTGGGCAATAAGAAGGGAGACCTTGAGCTTCTAATACAGAGAGAGGGATATGATTCAGTAGGCATTACAGAGACTTGGTGGGATGATTCCCAGGACTGGAATGTTAATAGTGGATAGATATGAGTTGTTCAAGAAAAACCAAAAGGGTCAAAGAGGAGGTGGAGTGGCTCTCTATGTGAGGAGGGGGTTTGTTTGTCAAGAAATACCAGAGGATCAGGGCAACAGCCCAGTAGAAAATATCTGGGTAAGGGAAGGAAGGAGAAACAGCATTGTGGTTGGAGTCTGCTACAGACCTTCTGACCAGAATGAAGAGGTGGATGCTGCCCTTCTTGAACAGCTTGACAGGGTATACAAACAACATGACATAGTAGTTATGGGTGACTTCAGCTTCCCTGAGGTGTGCTGGGAGACAAAATCTGCAAAGTGTCCACAGTCACACATGTTCCTGATGTGTCTGGCCAACAACTTCCTTAATCAAACGGTGGAGGAGGCTACGAGGGGCTCGGCCATACTTGACTACATATTGACTAACAGGCAAAAGATGGTAGATGAGGTGAAGGTGGTGGGGACCTTAGAGGGAAGTGACCATGTCCTGCTATAATTCCTTTTGCTGTGGAGGACCAAGGAAGTTCGTAGCCACACATGTATGTTATTTCATTAGGGCAGATTTTAGTATAGTCCTACTATACACTGCATTGGTCAGGCTGCACATGGAGTATTGTGTGCCGTTCTGGAGGTCTCACTTCAAAAAGGATGTGGGCAGAAGGAGGAGGTGCAGAAGAGAGTGACGAGAATGATCGGGGGCCTAGAGACCAAGCTCTATGAGGAAAGGCTGAGTGACTTGGGAATGTTTTGTTTGGAGAAGAGGAGGTTGTGGAGGACATGATCGCTCTCTCTAAGTATTTGAAGCTCTGTCATTTAGAGCAGGGCAGGCAGCTGTTCCTGTTGGTAGCAGAGGATAGGACTCGCAATAAGGGTGGGAAGGTACCAGCTGGATACTAGGAAAAACTTTTTTTCCCCATTAAGAGTTGTACAACAGTGGAATCAGCTACCCAGGGAGGTTGTGAGCTCCCCCTCACTGGCAGTCTTTAAGCAGCAGCTGGACAAATGCTCATCAGGAATGCTCGGGGGGGGGGGGGTTGGACTAGATGGCGTATATGGCTCCTTCCAGTTCTGTGTTTCTATGATTCTAAGTGTTACAAAATCTTTACATTAGTATTAGTTTCCTTTTGTTGCCTTCTATAGTTTAGTGACTTAACAGGCCAATTGGATT
>NW_015162017.1:308234-308416 GCF_001447785.1 Gekko japonicus | reverse complement strand
CATCCCAAATATGACCTGGAACCGCAAGCTGCTGCGCGGCCGCATTTTGCTCTGCAACTTCGTGTGATTTTCCCTGTTTTTTGAGGATTGAGTAGACACGGGGGAAATCGCGTGAAGCTGCGGGGCAAAATGTGGCCGCACAGCAGCTTGTGTGAAATTGACACGTACCATCGGGGAAAAAC